>NC_053023.1:357173875-357266033 GCF_003073215.2 Triticum urartu
CAAATTGACTGTAAATTCTACCGCGCAAGAAAAAGAATGTAAATTCTGAAAAAATGTGTTGAATACGTGCCACATTTTTGTAGGCTGAAATGTGGGCCAATAGGTCGAAGCCAACGCAAGTCGTTGTCAATTTAGTCAACAAATGATTCTGACATGTTAGCCGTTGGATTCACATCCAACGACCGACATCCATCTTCAATCTCTCGTCTTCTTCCTCCAGCGCCGCCGGGACTGATACGTCTCTGTCGTATCTACTTTTCCAAACACTTTCGCCCTTGTTTTAGACTCTAACTTGTATGATTTGAATGGAACTAACCCGGACTGACGATGTTTTCAGCAGAATTGCCATGCTGTTGTTTTATGTGCAGAAAACAAAAGTTCTCGGAATGACCTGAAACTCCATGGAATACCTTACAATAAATAATAAAAAATCCTCGCCAAAGATGAAGACCGGGGGCCCCCCCCCCTTCTCGGGGGGGGGGGGGCGCCCCCCCTAGGGCGCGCCCCCTACCTCGTGGGCCCCCTGGAGACCTCCTGACTCCAACTCCAACTCTATATAACTGCTTTCGGGGAGAAAAAAATCAAGAGAGAAGAAATCATCGCGTTTTACGATACGGAGCCGCCGCCAAGCCCTAAAACCTCTCGGGAGGGCTGATCTGGAGTCCTTTCGGGGCTCCGGAGAGGGGGATTCGTCGCCGTCGTCATCATCAACCATCCTCCATCACTGATTTCATGATGCTCATCGTCGTGCGTGAGTAATTCCAACGTAGGCTTGCTGGACGGTGATGGGTTGGATGAGATTCACCATGTAATCGAGTTAGTTTTGTTAGGAATTGATCCCTAGTATCCACTATGTTCTGAGATTGATGTTGCTATGACTTTGCTATGCTTAATGCTTGTCACTAGGACCCGAGTGCCATGATTTCAGATCTGAACCTATTATGTTTTCATCAATATATGAGAGTTCTAGATCCTATCTTGCAAGTCTATAGTCACCTATTATGTGTTATGATTCGTTAACCCCGAAGTGACAATAATCGGGATACTTACCGGTGATGACCGTAGTTTGAGGAGTTCATGTATTCACTATGTGCTAATGCTTTGTTCCGGTTCTCTATTAAAAGGAAGCCTTAATATCCCTTAGTTTCCATTAGGACCCCGGTGCCACGGGAGGGTAGGACAAAAGATGTCATGCAAGTTATTTTCCATAAGCACGTATGACTATATTCGGAATACATGACTACTGAGGGAGTCCTGGATTAGGGGGTGTTCGGGTAGCCGGACTATACCTTCAGCCGGACTCCTGGACTATGAAGATACAAGATTGAAGACTTCGTCCCGTGTCCGGATGGGACTTTCCTTGGCGTGGAAGGCAAGCTTGGCGATGCGGATATTCAAGATCTCCTACCATTGTAACCGACTTTATGTAACCCTAACCCTATCCGGTGTCTATATAAACCGGAGGGTTGTAGTCCGTAGGCAATCAACTCCATATACAACAATCATCCGTAGGGTAGCTTCTAGGGTTTAGCCTCCTTGATCTCGTGGTAGATCTACTCTTGTACTACCCATATCATCAATACTAATCAAGCAGGACGTAGGGTTTTACCTCCATCAAGAGGGCCCGAACCTGGGTAAAACATCGTGTTCCCTGCCTCCTGTTACCATCCGGCCTAGACGCACAGTTCGGGACCCCCTACCCGAGATCCGCCGGTTTTGACACCGACATTGGTGCTTTCATTGAGAGTTCCTCTGTGTTGTCGCCTTTAGGCCCGATGGCTCCTTTGATCATCAACAACGATGCGGTCCAGGGTGAGACTTTTCTCCCCGGACAGATCTTCGTCTTCGGCGGCTTCGCTCTGCGGGCCAATTCGCTCGGCCACCTGGAGCAGATCGAAAGCTGCGCCCCTGGCCATCAAGTCAGGTTTGGAAGCTTAAACTACATGGCTGACATCCGCGGAGACTTGATCTTCGACGGGCTCGAGCCACGGCCAAGCGCGCCGCACTATCTCGGGGGGCATGATCTAGCTCTGCCCCCGGACAGTGTCCTGGAGGCCGCACACGCATCGGTTCCGACCCCTAACTCGGCGCCCATTGCGCCAATCGAGGATGAGCGGTTGGACGTCACCTCGGGGGCTGCGATCCCGAAAGCGATCGAGCCGAATGCTAGCCCCGCACTCTGCACGACCCGTGACTCCGAGGATCCGGACTCCTCCCCAGACTCCGAACCCCCCACGACCCTGCCAATCGAATCTGATTGGGCGCCGATAATGGAGTTCACTGCCGCAGACATCTTTCAGCATTCGCCTTTTGGCGACATCCTGAATTCTCTTATGTCTCTCTCTTTATCAAGAGAGCCTTGGCCGGACTACGGTCAGCGAGGGTGGGATACGGACGATGAGGAAATTCAAAGCCCACCCACCACCCACTTTGTAGCCACTGTCGACGATCTAACCGACATACTTGATTTCAGCTCCGAAGACATCGACGGCATGGACGACGATGTAGGAGACGAACAGGAACCAGCACCTGTAGGGCGCTGGAAGGCCACCTCATCATATGACATATATATGGTGGATACTCCAAAAGATGGAGATGGCGATGGAACAGTGGGGGATGACGCCCCCAAGAAACAGCCAAAGTGCCGGCGTCAGCGGGGCCGCTCTAAATCCCGCCAAAGCAAAAACGGTGATTCTGGCACGGGAGATAATACTACCCCGGATAGCGCCGAAGAACACCCACCTCAGCAAGATTCGGCACAGGAAGATGGAGAAGCCAGCCCTCATGAGAGAGCGGCAGACCGAGAGGTCGAGGATGATAACTATACGCCTCCCTCCGAAGAAGAGGCAAGCCTCGATGACGACGAATTCGTCATACCATCATACCCTGCCGAACAAGAGCGTTTTAAACGCAGGCTTTTAGCCACGGCATGCAGCCTTAAGAAAAAGCAGCAACAGCTTAGAGCTGCCCAAGATCTACTAGCTGACAGATGGACTGAAGTCCTTGCGGCCGAAGAGTATCAACTCGAACGCCCCTCCAAGAGTTACCCGAAGCGCAGGTCGCTACCCCAATCAGAGGAGGAAGCACCTACATCACCAGCGCATGACATGGCAGACCGGCCACCTCGTGGCCGCGACAGAGAGGCCTCTCGGCCCTCCACCCAAGCCATGCCCCGACGCCGCTCAACTAAGGCACAGGAAAATGCGCCTGACCTGCGAGACATACTGGAAGATAAGGCAAGACAAACAAGATCGATCTACGGATCACGCAGGCGCCCTACGGCATGTGACAATGATCTTCACGCCGGATACAACAAATCCGGCCGGGCCGAACACAACAGACATAGCTCTTCCGAGCTGCGTCGTGATATAGCCCAGTACAGAGGCGCCGCACACCCGCTATGCTTCACGAATGAAGTAATGGATCATAAAACCCCAGAGGGTTTCAAACCCGTAAACATCGAATCATACGATGGCACAACAGATCTGGCGGTATGGATCGAGGATTATCTCCTTCACATCCACATGGCACGCGGCGATGATCTACACGCCATCAAATACCTCCCGCTCAAACTTAAAGGACCGGCCCGCCATTGTCTTAATAGCTTGCCAGCAGACTCAATCGGTTCTTGGGAGGACCTGGAAGCCGCATTCCTCGACAACTTCCAGGGCACTTATGTGTGACCGCCGGATGCCGATGACTTAAGCCACATAATTCAGCAGCCAGAGGAATCGGCCAGACCATTCTGGATACGGTTCCTAACAAAGAAAAACCAGATAGTCGACTGTCCGGACGCAGAGGCCCTAGCAGCCTTCAAGCATAACATCCGCGACGAGTGGCTTGCCCGGCACCTGTGGACAGGAAAAGACGAAATCCATGACAGCCCTCACGACACTCATGACCTGCTTTTGCGTGGGAGAAGACAGCTGGCTAGCTCGCAGTAACAACTTATCAAAGAACCCTGGTAATTCGGATACCATGGACAAAAGTGGAAGGACATGTCAGAATAAGCAAAAACGCCGCGTTAACAGCGACAACAATGAAGACACGGCAGTTAATGCCAGATTCAAAGGCTATAAATCCGGTCAGCGGAAAAAGCCATTCAAAAAGAATACTCAGGGCCCGTCCAGTTTGGACCGAATACTCGATCGCTTGTGCCAGATACATGGCACCCCCGAAAGGCCAGCCAATCACACTAACAGGGATTGTTGGGTGTTCAAGCAGGCAGGCAAGTTAAGGGCCGAAAACAGAGACAAGGGGCGGCACAGCGACGACGAGGAGCCCAAGCCGCCGAACAACAATGGACAGAAGGGCTTTCCCCCACAAGTGCGGACGGTGAACATGATATACGCAACCCACATTCCCAAGCGGGAACGGAAGCGTGCGCTACGGGACGTATACGCGTTAGAGCCAGTCGCCCCAAAGTTCAACCCATGGTCCTCCTGCCCGATCACTTTTGATCGAAGGGACCATCCCACTAGCATCCGTCATGGCGGCTTCGCCGCATTGGTTCTCGACCCAATCATCGACGGATTTCATCTCACAAGAGTCCTCATGGACGGCGGCAGTAGCCTGAACCTGCTTTATCAGGATACAGTGCGGAAAATGGGCATAGATCCCTCAAGGATTAAGCCCACAAGAATGACCTTTAAAGGCGTTATACGAGGTGTAGAAGCCAACTGTACAGGCTCAGTAACACTTGACGTGGTCTTCGGATCCCCAGACAATTTCCGAAGCGAAGAGTTAATCTTCGATATTGTCCCATTTCGCAGTGGCTATCACGCCCTGCTCAGACGAACCGCATTCGCAAAGTTCAATGCGGTGCCGCACTATGCATATCTCAAGCTCAAGATGCCAGGCCCTTGAGGAGTAATTACGGTCAACGGAAACACCGAACGCTCCCTCCGTACGGAGGAGCATACAGCGGCTCTCACAGCAGAGGTACAAAGTAGCCTTCTCAGGCAATTCTCCAGTCCGGCCATTAAAAAGCCAGACACTGCCAAGCGCGCCCGGAGTAACCCACAGCAGGACCGCCTGGCACACTTTGAGCAAGCGTAGCAATGCGGCCCCAACCCCAGCTTTCGCGACATAGCGAAACCAGTACCTCGCGTACATAACTACACCCTTGAAATACCATGGGCACAAGGGAAGGGGCACAATAACGGCATGCCAAAAATATGGCTTAAAACGTACTAGGGGCTGCCGGATTCTTTTTTTAATTTTTTCTTACTTTCAGGACTCCATACTTCGGACGACCTGTTCGGCAATTCGACTGCCGCACAAATGATGCAAGATCCAGGGAGGAAGACAAGTCATGCCGCATTATGGAACTCCCAGGTGGTCTCTGTTACGAGTGGTATACCTGTTTTAAATACAATTCCACAGTCTGCCCCTGGTCAGGACATACTGAATAGTCCAATATCTTTTGCTTACCGCACTATTTGTGTCGTTCGGCTTTGATAAATAGCCTCTCTATAAACAATGCTTAGCTTCTTGTCTATTTTTTGCATTATCTTCTTTTCACATTTATGTTTATTAAATGACATGATTGCACCCGTACACCATGGTACGGCAAACACGCCAGGGGCTTCAGTACCCCTCATAATGGTGTGAGAAGTCCGTACACTTTCACAAGTGTGGCACCCCGAACTTATAGCACTATATGCATCGGCTCCGAATCATGATTTGGGTCAATAGTTGGGTTTGCCCGGCTCCTATGTTTTGGTGCCTTACGTTCCGCTCTATCGGCTAAGGTAGCACTAGGAGAACCACTGCGATTGTGCCCCAGTTCAGCTGGGTTAAGCACCTTAGTGGAGAAAGCTAAAACTGACTGTCATGATGTGGTGAGAGACCGGTCGCTGTTCGAGAGGTTTTTCGAGTCCCTAAAGGCTTATGCCGCTTCAAGAGAGGAGCTGGCTTTGTCCGGCCAAGGCGTGGATAGCGCCCCGAACTCGGTCTTCCGAACTAGGGGCTTCACCGAAATTTAAAATTATAGAGTTCTATGGCTAAGTGAGAGTGTTCAAGCATTATAGTCCGATTGCCTGGTTCGCTGTGCTGAGGGCCTCCCTCGAAGGACCCAACTATGGGAAAAAGAGTGCTCAGGTTTATCCCGAACACCCCAGCACTAGTGGCACGGGGGCAGAAGCCGACGACTGGCCATCTCTCAATTTTTGATAAACGGCCGCACAGAAAGTAATATTTTAAATTCAAGCATTGCTTAGCGCATATGAACAAGTTTTTAGCGCACAGGATAACACGAGCGAGTTCATTCAAAAATTACATCCTTGGTACATTCATCCGCCACAAGGCGGGCACCAGCAAGAACATCCTTGTAATAGTTCTCGGGCTTGCGATGCTCCTTCCCCGGCGGCGGCCCGTCCTTCACAAGCTTCTCATCGTCCAGCTTACCCCAATGCACCTTTGCACGGGCAAGGGCCCTACGGGCACCTTCGATGCAGACGGAGGGCTTGATGACCTCGAGCCTTGGACAAGCCTCCACAAGCCGCCGCACCAGTCCGAAGTAGCTCCCAGGCAGGGCCTCTCTAGGCCACAACCGAACTATGAAGCCCTTCAGGGCCTGTTCGGCCGCCTTGTGGAGCTCGACCAGCTGCTTCAGCTGGTCGCTCAAGGGCACAGGGTGTCCGGCCTCAGCGTACTGAGACCAGAACACCTTCTCCGTCGATCTGCCTTCCTCGGCTCGGTAGAATGCGGCGGCATCGGATACGCTGCGGGGAAGATCTGCAAATGTCCCTGGAGAGCTCCGGATTCGGGTAAGTAACAAGTAGTTTATTTTTATATGTCTGCTTTGCATATAGAATGCCTTACCCGCCGCTATCTTTTTCACCGCATCCAATTCCTGGAGGGCCTTCTAGGCTTTGGCCTTGGCAGATTTGGCAGTTTTAAGGGCCGCAGCAAGCTCGGACGCTCGCGTCTTCGAGTCGAGCTCCAAACTCTCATGTTTTTGCATGAGAACCTGAAGCTCATGCCGCACCTCGCCGACCTGCGCCTCAAATTTCTCCCGCTCGGCGCGCTCCATGGCCACTTTCTTCTCGGCCTCGGAAAGCGCCTGCATGAGGGTCCCCACCTCAGTTGTGGCCCCTATAATAAGCAGTATACTCCTGTCATTTTTTCCAATTGCGGCTTCCCATAGGCATTTTTCTATAAGGTATCTCTTACCTTCTTTCTCCTCGAGCTGCCGTTTGGCAAGGCCGAGCTCTTGCTTGGTCCGCTTGAGGCCCTGCTTTAGGGCACCCACCTCTGCAGTCAGTGCGGTGGTGGCCAGCAGCGAAGCCTGCATACGTATATTGACTCCTTTTTAGTTAGACTCCTGCGATATTTACTAGATCCTCTATTCGGCTTTTCTTTCCGAACGCCAAACAGAGCATCAGGGGCTATTGTCTATACGGTAATATTTTTACATATTTTTACTTACCTCGAAGCCTGTTAGAAGGCTAGCACAAGCTTCAGTCAGTCCGCTCATGGCGGACTGAACCTTCTGGATCACCGTACTCATAATAGTACGGTGCCCCTCGTCGATGGAGGCGCCGTCAAGCACCTCCAGCAGATTGTCCGGCACCTCCGGTTGGACGGAGGCCGCCGGCTTAGAAGGCTTGCTCCTCTTGAAAGGAGTTCGCCTACCGCGGTCCGGAACGGTGGAAGATTCCGGCGCGGTGTCCAGCACAAAGCCGGACTTGGAGCCCTGGGGGGCCTTATCCCCTTCACTCCTGGAGTCCGGGAGGTTGCCTTGCGGCTCCTCCGGGACCACCTCCTCCTGCCCCGGAGCTTGTCGCGATGCCACTTCGGCGTCGTCTGCAGTGCGGGGGGAGACAGCGGGCGGAACTGAGTTCACGTCCGATGAGTCCAGGGAGCCGCCTGACGATTCGTCGAATTCGGCCCGGGGTGGACTGCATAATTACATTCGACATTAGGGAAAGCTGTGCAACAAAGGAACATCATGAGTTATTCTGATATCCGAGCTTACGATTTCGCCGGACGCTTGGCCCTGTTTGGCCACTCCTCTTTGCCCTCTTCGGCGTTGGGGGCGTAGTCCGGCGGAGGGGTCTTCCTTTTCCTAGACCCCTCGGCCTCCCCCGTTGGGGCGGCCTTCCTCTTCTCTCCTCCCTCCGCTGGGGGGAGAGTTTTCTTCTTCCTCCTCCTCGTTTTCACGGGAAGAGGGCGTCTCGGTCTCGTCGAATGACGAGTCCGACACCACCATGTTACGGGCACTCTTTCGAGTCCCCGTGGTCTTCTTCTTCTTGGCCTTCTTCTCCGGCACGACATAAGGCGCCGGAACCAGCAGCTTCACTAGTAGAGCTGGGGTTGGGTCTTCGGGCAGCGGAGCCGGACAGTTAATCAGTTCGGATATCGCTCGCCAAGCCTGTCAAAGGTAAGGGAGTTTAGATCCCGCATAGAGTCAAACTATGAAAAAAGCTTAACATCCTGTAAAAGGTGAAGATAGCTTACCTCGCTAGCGTGACGCTGCGAGCTGTATCCGCGGTCCTCGGAAGCGGATGCGGGAGCCTCGGCGCCCTTGAATAGCACCTTCCAAGCATCTTCGTACGTCGTGTCGAAGAGCCTGCTAAGGGTTTGGTGCTGCACCGGGTCGAACTCCCATAGATTAAAATCCCGTTGTTGGCACGGGAGGATCCGGCGGACGAGCATAACCTGGATTACATTAACAAGCCGGATTGGCTTGTTCACCAGGGACTGGATGCATGTTTGCAATCTGGTCACCTCTTTTTCGTCACCCCACGACAGGCCCGTCTCTTTCCAGGACATAAGCCGCGTGGGGGGTCCGGATCGGAACTCGGGGGCTGCGATCCAGTTCGGATCGTGTGGCTCGGTGATGTAAAACCACCCGGATTGCCACCCCTTTAGGGTCCCCATAAAAGAGCCCTCGAACCATAGGACGTTGGCCATCTTGCCCGCCATGGCGCCTCCGCCCTCCGCCTGGCTGCCGCGCACCACCTTGGGCTTGACGTTGAAGGTCTTGAGCCAGAGGCCGAAATGAGGGCAGACGCGGAGGAAAGCCTCGCACACGACGATAAACGCCGAGATGTTGAGGATGAAGTTCGGGGCCAGATCGTGGAAATCCAGGCCGTAGTAGAACATGAGCCCCCGGACAAATGGGTGGAGTGGAAAACCCAGTCCGCGGAGGAAGTGGGGGAGAAATACTACCGTCTCATGGGGCCTTGGGGTGGGGAGAAGGTGCCCCTTTTTGGGAAGACAGTGCGCGATGTCCTTGGACAGGTATCCGGCCTTCCTTAGCTTCTTGACTTGGCCCTCCGTGGCAGAGGAGACCATCCACTTGCCTCCCGCTCCGGACATTGCTGGAGAAGGTTGAGGTGGGAAGTGCGGGCTTGGGCGCTGGAGCTCGGGTGCGCAGGAGATGGATAGGCAAAGGAGGAAGAAGGCGTAGGTAAAAAGGTGGATCCTTGTCCCCCCTTATTTGGGCGGATGCGGTTGTGCGTCCCCACCTGCCTAGTAAAACTCGCTTGCCTCAAAAGCGTCATGATAAGTGGCGCGGTTGGGTTACCCACGTCCGTATTGATGAGAATCCCGTAAAAGGGGGGTACACGATCTCTGCTTTGACAAGACGTGCCAAAGAAACCGCCTCGCAAAACACGCTGAGGTGGAAAAGTGAAAATGATTCGAGTGAAGGACTTGGCTGTAGTGTGATGACGCACTGCGGAATACGTCAGCAGATTTGATTTGTGTTAATATTATTCTCTCTATGGCAATATGTGGAAGCTTGCAGAGCCGGACACTACTCTTGGTGTTTACAATCTTCTATGAAGGACTTGGAGGAGGAACCTGCCTTGCAATGCCGAAGACAATTTGCGCGCCGGACTCGTCGTCATTGAAGCCTGGTTCAGGGGCTACTGAGGGAGTCCTGGATTAGGGTGTGTTCGGGTAGCCGGACTATACCTTCAGCCGGACTCCTGGACTATGAAGATACAAGATTGAAGACTTCGTCCCGTGTCCGGATGGGACTTTCCTTGGCGTGGAAGGCAAGCTTGGTGATGCGGATATTCAAGATCTCCTACCATTGTAACCGACTTTATGTAACCCTAACCCTATCCGGTGTCTATATAAACCGGAGGGTTGTAGTCCATAGGCAATCAACTCCATATACAACAATCATACCGTAGGCTAGCTTCTAGGGTTTAGCCTCCTTGATCTCGTGGTAGATCTACTCTTGTACTACCCATATCATCAATATTAATCAAGCAGGACGTAGGGTTTTACCTCCATCAAGAGGGCCCGAACCTGGGTAAAACATCGTGTTCCCTACCTCCTGTTACCATCCGGCCTAGACGCACAGTTCAGGACCCCCTACCCGAGATCCGCCGGTTTTGACACCGACAACTACATTACATTGACGAATTGGAGCTAGTTCTGTGTCACCCTATGTTATGACTGTTACATGATGAACCGCATCCGGCATAATTATCCATCATTGATCCAATGCCTATGAGCTTTCTGTATACTTGTTTACGCTTATTTACTTTCCCGTTGCTATTGTTACAATCACTACAAAATACCAAAAATATTACTTTGCTTTAATTACTCTTTTGTTACCATTACCATCACTATCATATTACTTTGCTACTAAACACTTTGCTGCAGATACTAAGTTTCCAGGTGTGGTTGAATTGACAACTCAGCTGCTAATAATTGTGAATATTCTCTGGCTCCCCTTGTGTCGAATCAATAAATTTGGGTTGAATAATCTACCCTCGAAAGCTGTTGCGATCCCCTATACTTGTGGGTTATCAAGACTAATTTCTGGCACCGTTGCCGGGGAGCATAGCTCTATTCTTTGAGTCACTTGGGATTTATATCTGCTGGACACTATGAAGAATTTGAAAGATGCTAAGACAACAATTTATCCCTCAACTACGAGGGGAGGTAAGGAACTGCCATCTAGCTCTGCACTTGATTCACCTTCTGTTATGAGTAAGCTTGCGACACCTAAACCTGCTTCTGTTATTCGTTCTGATATGTCGCATGTTATTGATGATGCTACTTCTGCTATACATGATACTTATGATGAAACTACCTCTATGCCTGATACTACTATGCCACTTAGTGATTTTCTCGAGGAACGACTTGCTAGGGCTAGAGAGATTGAAAATATTGAATCTGATTATGAAGATGAAAGTGATTATGAAGAATCACTTGTTATTCCTGAGGGTTATTTATTTGATCATGAAGCTTCTTTAGCTATTTTAGCTTGCAAAGATAGATATGAACTCAAAAGGTTATTAGCTAAATGGAATAAGCAATCTCTAAATGCTAGGATGAGACCTGACCCTGCTTTTGCTACTTCACCTATCTGTGTTGCTGATAAGGATTATGAATTCTCTGTTGATCCTGATATAATTACTTTGGTTGAATCTGATCCTTTTCATGGCTATGAATCTGAAACTATTGTGGCACATCTTACTAAATTAAATGATATAGCCACCCTGTTCACTAATGATGAGAGATCTCGCTACTTTTATATCCTTAAAATATTTCCGTTCTCATTAAAAGGTGATGCTGAGATATGGTTTAATTCTCTTGATCCTGGTTGTGTGTGTAGTCCCCAGGATATGATCTATTACTTCTCTGCTAAATATTTCCCTGCTCATAAGAAACAAGCTGCTTTAAAGGAAATATACAACTTTGTGCAAATTAAAGAAGAGAGTCTCCCACAAGCTTGGGGGAGGATTCTCAAGTTACTTAATGCTTTGCCTGATCATCCTCTTAAGAAAAAAGAAATACTTGATATCTTTTATAATGGACTAACTAATGCTTCCAGAGATTACCTGGATAGTTGTGCTGGTTCTCTTTTCAGGGAAAGAACACCGGATGAAGCTGAAATCTTATTGAATAATATGTTGACAAATGAAAATAATTGGGCACCTCCTGAGCCAGCTCTGGAGCCAGCTCCTGCTCCAATTAATGATCCTATTCCTAAACCAACTCCGAATAAGAGAGGTATTCTATTTCTCAGTCCCGAAGATATGCAAGAGGCAAATAAATCTATGAAAGAAAAAGGTATTAAAGCTGAAGATGTTAAGAATTTACCTCCCATTGAAGAAATACATGGTCTTAATTTACCACCTGTTGAAGAAACATATGATCTTAATCCTTTATTTATTGAAGAACCTCCAGACCTCGATAATCCGACACAGATAGTAAAGGTAAATTCTGTCTATAGATATGATAAAGCTGAAATCCCTCCTACTAAAATTGCTAGTCAATGCTTGGATGAGTTTGATAATTTTATGTTTAAACAAGAAGACTTCAATGCTTATTTTGGTAGACAATTAAAACAAGATGCTGATATGATTACTTGGGTGATTATATGACTAATATTAGAGGTGAACTTAAACTTTTTAGCAAACATGCTTCTATGGTTACTACTCAAGTAGAACAAGTAATTAAAGCTCAAAAAGAATTGCTCAATGAGATGAATAGTAAGAAAAATGATTATGTTGTTAAAGTGGCTACTAGAACCGGTAGAATGACTCAGGAACCTTTGTATCATGAAGGCCACCCTAAGAGAATTGAGCAAGATTCTCAGAGAAATAAAATTGATGCACCTAGTTCTTCTAAAAAGAAGAAAAAGAAAAATGATAGAACTGTGCAAACTTCTAGTGAACCTATTGCTGAACCACCTGATAATCCAAATGATATCTCTATCTCTGATGTTGAAACACAATCTGGCAACAAACATGAACCTAATGAAAATGTTAATGATGATGTTCATAATAATGCTCAACCTAGTAATGATAATGATGTAGAAATTGAACCTGTTGTTGATCTTGATAACCCACAATCAAAGAATCAACGTTATGATAAGAAAGACTTTGTTGCTAGGAAACACGGTAAAGAAAGAGAGCCTTGGGTTCAGAAACCCATGCCTTTTCCTCCCAACCATCCAAGAAAAAGGATGATGAGGATTTTGAGCGCTTTGCTGAACTGATTAGACCTTTCTTTTTGCGTATGCAATTGACTGATATGCTCAAAATGAATCCTTATGCTAAGTACATGAAAGATATTATTACAAATAAAAGAAAGATACCAGAAGCTGAAATTTCCACCATGCTTGCTAATTATACTTTTAAGGGTGGAATACCAAAGAAACTTGGAGATCCAGGAGTACCTACTATACCATGCTCCATTAAAAGAAACTATGTTAAACCCGTTTTATGTGATCTTGGAGTCGGTGTCAGTGATATGCCTCTCTCTTTATATCATAGACTTGACTTGAATAAGTTGACACCTACTCAAATATCTTTGCAAATGGCTGATAAATCAACTGCTATACCTGTCGGTATTTGTGAGGATGTGCCTGTTGTAGTTGCAAACGTTACTATTTTAACGGACTTTGTTATTCTTGATATTCCCGAGGACGATAGTATGTCTATTATTCTTGGAAGACCTTTTTTTAATACTGCAGGGGCTGTTATTGATTGCAACAAAAGGCAATGTCACTTTTCATGTTAATGGTAATGAGCATACGGTACACTTTCTGAGGAAACAACCTCAAGTTCATAGTATCAATTCTATCGGAAAAGTTCCATCGATTATATTTGGAGGTTTTGAATTTCCTCTTCCTACTGTCAAGAAGAAATATGATATACTTATTATTGGGGATGTGCATATCCCCATTGAGGTAACCTAGTGTTATTCGAAATTTCTCCAGTTTCATGATAATCGGAATGAGTTTGTTAACAAGACTTGATCAACCTTGTTAGTGGATTCCTGTTGACGAGCATGAGATGGATTAAACTAGGAGCACAACCTTCTGTACCCCACTTTTACTTTCTATTATTTAGTTGAAATAAAATAAAAATAAATAATTTCCTGTCTGTTATCTGATTATCCGTGCAATATAAAAATACCTCGAAAATAAAAGTTCTCCAAATGCCCTGGAAATTAAATATGATTTTTTATAGAATATTTGAGGATTTATGGAACAAAGAACACACTAGGGGGCCAACCACCTTGCCACGAGGGTGGAGGGCGCGCCCCCCTGCCTCGTGGGCCCACGGTGGCCCTCCTCCACTTATTCTTTCAGCCACACACTTCATCTTCCTCCCCCAAACAAAAAAACCAGCTCAAACCCGAGTCCAAGCTTGTTTTGCTGCCATTTTCGATCTCCTTGCTCAAAGCACCTCTCACAAAACTGCTTGGGGAGATTGTTCCTTGGTATGTGGCTCCTCCATTGGTCCAATTAGTTTTTGTTCTAGTGCTTTATTCATTGCAAATTTTTGCTGCTTAGGTGACCCTGTTCTTGATCTTGCATGTCAAATCTATATGGTCAAAAGTAGTTTTGATGCATGATATAGGCTCTAGGCACTTGTAGGAGTAGCTGCTATCAATATTATTGAGTTTGGTTTACTTTTATTTTGAAGTACTAAAAAAATTCATAATTTTTTCAAAGGAATAAATATGTTTAGGAAAATGTTCCAAGGTGGTTCTTCAAGGAAGCAAGGACCTAGGCTTGCAATGCGTGATGCTGATGAAGAGCCACCAAGAGATGCTCCAGTGCGTCCTTGTGAGTGGCCTTCTGAAAATTTTATGGATCGAGCAGGAATTAAAGAAGAATTTAACGCATCTGTGTGTAATGCCGGTCTTGAGGACTTTGAGGCAGACAAATTCCCCCAGTATCATGAGCTCACAAGCTCTTTTGTGAGGAGGTTTGAGTATTCATCTTCACGTAATTCTCCTTCAGTCATGTTTGATCTTTATAACAAATCTTATACCATGGACTTAGAGGATTTCACTTTTGCTTGCAAACTTCCACAATGGGGTAGTGTTAGGGATCCCCCTAAATCTGAATTTAGAAACTTTCTTTCTAGTATAACTGTAGGGGAATCTAGAGATATAACGCAAGCTACCATAGGGAGCATTCACTTTCCTGCTATACATTATTTTGCTCTCTTCATAGGTAGGTGCATAAATGCTAAGGATGAAGCATGTCACATGTGTGTCCCTGACCTTAGCATTCTCAAGAGTGTTGTGTCAGGAGACCAATCTTATCATATGGGAGCCATTGTAGCTCGTAGGTTGCATCATAATAGACATAATGGAGATTTCTTTGGAGGAATTTATGCAACCCGCTTAGCTAAATTTCTTGAGATATACGTTCGTGAAGGAGACATGGAGTTGCCTCCTGCTTATTTAGATTTTGATTCTATGGTTTCCCACCATTTTGTCGAGAGGAACGAAACACCTCTCCAGTATCGATTAATCTTTGACAGAAGCCGTGATGTCCATATTATTCTCCCTGCTCCTGCTTTCTTTGATTATCAGGCAAGAGGAGAATATACTATTAACAAAGAGGAGGCAGATGAGTATGAGAGGAGAGCGGAGGCCGCTCGTCGCCACACTGCAGCTCAGGAGGCGATAGCTGCTGCATCACAGTACGATCCCAACAACTATTATTATGGATATCAGCCAGGCCAGCCGTGGCCATAAACCAACTTACGTCAAAAGCCTAAGCTTGGGGGAGTACGTATTTCTCACCGACATTACATTTATGTTCACACACACTCATTGCCAGATGTCGGTGCTCATACTTTTTCATTGTATCATCCATGCTAGTTTATTTTCTTTTATGCTTTCTTCTTGTGTGTTTAATAAACCTTAAGAAAAAACCAAAAAAAATTAGTTGTAGCTTTTAATTAATTTACTGTCCATGCTTGTAGTAGTAATTAAAAAGAAAACCCAAAAATATTTCCTGTTCTTCTTTTGCTTGTTGGGAGCTTTCCCGTGTAAATAGTTTTATTTTTTTCTCTTTGCGGGTTAGTAGAAGAAGACCATGATTAAATTGTTGAAGTGGCACTTATATGCTTTATTGTTGATTTGACCAAGAGCCCATATTGCTTTGTCTTCTCCTATTTATTGAATGCTCGCAGATTCCAGCTTAGTCCAATGCACGTGCACTCTTATTATTATTCACATTGTTCGGTCATGCAAGTGAAAGGCAATTATGATGATATATGATGGATTGACTGAGATGAGAAAAGCTGGTACGAACTCGACCTCTTTTGTTTTTGTAAATATGATGAGTTCATCGTTCTTGATTCAGCTTGTTATGAATGAACATGTTTGCAATGAAAATTAGAGATCATAGTTGCTTATGCCATGCTTGATTAGCTATGAGTTATAATGGTTTACCTTGCGTGCCAACATGCTATTAAAATGGTTATGATGTGGTATGATAGGGTGGTATCCTCCTCTGAATGGTTTAAGTGACTTGACTTGGCACATGTTCGCGCATGTAGTTGAAACAAATCAACATAGCCTTCACGATATTTATGTTCATGGTGGATTATATCCTACCCATGCTTGCATCCAATGTTTATTAATTTTAATGCATGCACATGGCTGTTGTCGCTCTCTAGTTGGTCGCTTCCTAGTCTTTTGCTAGCCTTCACCTGTACTAAGAGGGAATACTGCTTGTGCATCCAAACTCCTTAAACCCCAAAGTTATTCCACATGAGTCCACTATACCTTCCTATATGCGGTATCTACCTACCGTTCCAAGTAAATTTGTATGTGCCAAACTCTAAACCTTCAAATAAATATCCTGTTTTGTATGCTCGAATAGCTCATGTATCAACTAGGGCTGTCTGTATCTTCCATGTTAGGCGGGTTATTCTCAAGAGGAGTGGAGTCCGCTCCTCACTCACGAGATAAAGGGTTGATCACCGGGATGCCCAGTCCCATGCTTTATGCCAACTAAATCAAAAATAATTGCAAACAAAACTCCCCCTGGGACCTGATGTATGTTGGAGGCACTCGTTGTTTCGAGCAAGCCATGGATTAATGTTTGTTGGTGGAGGGGAGTATAAACTTTACCATTCTGTTTGGGAACCACCTATAATGTGTATAGCATGGAAGATATCGCCATCTCTTGGTTGTTATGTTGACAATGAAAGTATACCGCTCAAAATATTATTCACCTCTATTTCAAAACCGAGCTCTGGCACCTCTACAAATCACTGCTTCCCTCTGCGAAGGGCCTATCTATTTACTTTTATGTTGAGTCATCACCCTCTTATTAAAAGGCACCAGTTGGAGAGCACCGCTGTCATTTGCATTCATTACTGTTAATTTATATTGGGTGTGACTGTGATTGGATCTCTTTTACCATAAATTACAATGTCTAGTCAGTCCTTGATCTTTAAAGGTGCTCTGCATTTATGTTTTGCGGTCTCAGAAAGGGCTAGCGAGATACCATCTTGTTATACCATATTATGATTATTTTGAGAAAGTGTTGTGATCCAAGATTTATTATTATGGCTTGCTAGTTGATTATGCTATTGGCATGGGTAATCATGAGACCTGAGAATTATTGCAAATGTGGTTAGTTATAATATTTGCTGAAAACTTGAATGCTAGCTTGACATATTTACAACAACAAGAGCAAACAGAGTTTGTAAAAGTTTTTCTTTATTTCTTTCAGTTTGTCAACTGAATTGCTTGAGGACAAGCAAGGGTTTAATCTTGGGGGAGTTGATACGTCTCCGTCGTATCTACTTTTCCAAACACTTTTGCCCTTGTTTTGGACTCTAACTTGTATGATTTGAATGGAACTAACACGGATTGACGCTGTTTTCAGCAGAATTGCCATGATGTTGTTTTATGTGCAGAAAACAAAAGTTCTCGGAATGACCTGAAACTCCACGGAATACCTACAATAAATAATAAAAAATCCTCGCCAAAGATGAAGACCAGGGGGCCCACACCCTTCTCACGAGGGTGGGGGCGCGCCCTATGTTTTATGTGCAGAAAACAAAAGTTCTCGGAATGACCTGAAACTCCACGGAATACCTACAATAAATAATAAAAAATCCTCGCCAAAGATGAAGACCAGGGGGCCCACACCCTTCTCACGAGGGTGGGGGCGCCCCCCCCTAGGGCGTGCCCCCTACCTCGTGGGCCCCCTGGAGACCTCTCGACTCCAACTCCAACTCTATATAACTGCTTTCGGGAGAAAAAAACCAGGAGAGAAGAAATCATCGCGTTTTACGATATGGAGCCGCCGCCAAGCCCTAAAACCTCTCAGGAGGGCTGATCTGGAGTCCGTTCGGGGCTCTGGAGAGGGGGATTCGTCGCCGTCGTCATCATCAACCATCCTCCATCACCAATTTCATGATGCTCACCGCCGTGCGTGAGTAATTCCATCGTAGGCTTGCTGGACGGTGATGGATTGGATGAGATTCACCATGTAATCGAGTTAGTTTTGTTAGGGTTTGATCCCTAGTATCCACTATGTTCTGAGATTGATGTTGCTATGACTTTGCTATGCTTAATGCTTGTCACTAGGGCCCGAGTGCCATGATTTATGATCCGTTAACCCCGAAGTGACAATAATCGGGATACTTACCGGTGATGACCGTAGTTTGAGGAGTTCATGTATTCACTATGTGCTAATGCTTTGTTCCGGTTCTCTATTAAAAGGAAGCCTTAATATCCCTTAGTTTCCATTAGGACCCCGGTGCCACGGGAGGGTAGGACAAAAGATGTCATGCAAGTTCTTTTCCATAAGCACGTATGACTATATTCGAAATACATGCCTACATTACATTGACGAATTGGAGCTAGTTCTGTGTCACCCTATGTTATGACTGTTACATGATGAACCGCATCCGGCATAATTATCCATCATTGATCCAATGCCTATGAGCTTTCCATATACTGGTTTACGCTTAATTACTTTCCCGTTGCTATTGTTACAATCACTACAAAATACCAAAAATATTACTTTGCTTTCATTACTCTTTAGCACGCTTCGCTATGAAGCGCTACTCCACCATTGGCCAGGCCATCCCTCCACCCCTCCATACCTCCTGTTCTTCTCCACCGACTGCCAAACCACACCGCACTAGAACCAGTTAACCCTCGTAAACCTCTCCGTCTGCGACTCTACTCCCGCGTCTTCCCATCTCCGGCTCATTACTGTCTGGGGCCTTGCCGTCGTCCACCGCCTTGGATGCGCTCGGTGCGGCATGGTCAACGTGGTCAACGAACGACACCATTGTAAGTAGACTGTGCGTGGAGAGGCTGACAGCTGGGTCCATGGCCGCACACAAGGAAATGCCTCCTTATTACGTGGAAAATAATGATTCCTCCACCTGACATCTGGGACCCACCAGAAGGGCCTCTGTATTTCGCGAAAATAACGTGCCCCCCGCTGACATGTCAGACCCACCAGCTATCTTCACACGGAAGGAAGTGCCTCCTTATTACGCACAAAAAAATGAATATTCCCCTGCCAGCTAGAACCCAGCATAGAGGGAGGCTGACTTGTGGGCCTACCAAGTTGATGGGCAGTCTTTGTCAACTTAGTCAATATGAACGATTCTAGCCCCTGTTACCGTACGATGTTCATCCAACAACCGTAGTGCTTCTTCAACCTCTGGTCTTCTTGCTCCAGCCGCCCAAACCAGCGCCGGTCGTGCCGCATGCTCCTGCCTCCCGTGGCCGGCTGTGATGCCGTGGAGGCCTCACCGCCCCATACTACTCCCACCGCTGGCCAGGCCATCCCTCTACTCACCCACACCCCCTGTTATTCTTCGGTGACAGCAGCCTCACACCGTAGCCGAACCAATGAACCCTCGTACTCCTCTTCGCGTGGGCATCCACTGCTGCGTCTTCCCCGGCTCTGAGTCGTCCCCTTCCTAGTCCTCACCGTCGTCCACCGCCGTGGTGCTCTCGGCGCGGCGTGGTCAACGTGGTCAAGGAATGACTTCCATCGGACGTGGACTGTACGTGGAGAGGCTGACAGCTGGGTCCACGACCGCAGCAAGGAAGTGCCTCCTTATTACGCACAAAATAATGATTCCTCTACCTAACAGCGGGGACCCACCAGACGGGCCACCATATTTCACGAAAAAACTTTCGCCCTGACTACTGGGACCCACCAGCTACATCTTCGCACGCAAGGAAGTGCGCCTAGGCAAAAAAATGATTCGCCCCCTAACTGTTTGGACCCACCAGCTACATTTTCGCACGCAAGGAAGTGCGTCCGGGCAAAAAAACGATTCACCCCCCTAACTGCTGGGACCCACCAGCTACATCTTCGCACGTAAGGAAGTGCCTAGCAGTCGGGACCCACCTGGTCGAAGCGTACGTAGCCTTGTAATTCTGGTCGCGAACGTGTACGTACATATATACTGGTGGATGTAGAGGCGCGCACGTGTCGTAGTAGAGGCATGTACGTGTTGTAGTAGAGGCGCGCATGTAGCATGTACACATACGTACAACAGCCAGGGTGCAAGAAAGAAAATACGGCCACGTATGTGTACATACGGGCAGGGTCTCGAACGCCTACTCGCGCATACGTACGGCCAGGGCTCGTGTACATGGCTGGGTCGGAACAGAGAAACAACATCATCGTCGTGTTCATGGGGAGGCAACGGAATGTGTCGTGTTCATTGGGAGGCAACGGAACGCATGGGAGCCAACCGGCTGGGTCGGAACAGAATGCGTGGTCGTGTTCACCGGGAGGGCTTGGACAGAACAGACGATGGAAACGAGGCCTGGCGTACCGCACAACAGAGGAAATGGACCTCCTACGTTCGGAACAGGGTCCTGTTGATCGGGAGGGGTCTGGCGTACCGCAAAACGGAGGAAACGGACCTCCTACGGTCGAAACGGGGATCCTGTTCATCGGGAGGGGTGTGGCGTACCGCAAAATGGACGAAACGGACCTCCTACAGTCGAAACGGGGGTCCTGTTGATCGGGAGGGGTGTGGCGTACCGCGAAATGGACGTGTATTGGAGCGCTACGGTCGAAACAGGGGTCCTGTTCATCGGGAGGGGTGTGGCGTACCACAAAATGGGACTCCACGAGATACTGTTCATCTCCACTGTCGACCTCCTCCAGCCTCCACGGGCTCCTGTTCATCCAGCCTCCACCGCGCGCTACTCCACCGACTACTGTTCAACCACCCCTCCACCATCTACTATTCATCCAGCCCTCCACACCATGGGGTCCTGTTCAACCACCCCTCCACGGGCACCCCTCCACCCTCTACTGTTCATCCAGCCCTCCACCACACCACGGGGTCCTGTTCATCTAGAGGCAATGCCACCGCTCACTATTCATCCAACCCCCCCCCCCCCCCCCCCCCCCCCCCCCCCCCCCCCCCCCCCGCAACGCTCATTGTTCATCCAATCGATCGGCTTCAGTTAGCAGTAGTAGCGAAGGAATCGCTTGATCGGGTTTAGTTAACAGCCATCGATCGATTGCTCGGGTTCAGTAACGCGTAGCCTGCAGTGCAATCGCTCGGGTTCAGTTAGAGCCCAACGCCTCGCTCGAGTTCAGTTAGAGCCAACGCCTCGCACACACGTGCATACGTGTACGAGAGAAACGCGCATCGCTCGGCCCCCGACCTCCCACCGTAACCAGGAACTCCCCAAAATTTTCCTCCCCCTCGCTTCTACCATGGTTTTTTCTGCCATGGACGGCCCAAAGAATGTCATGCAGCTGCGTCTCCGGCCCTCCCAGGACAAAAAGTGTCAGGACCCCGATTCCAAGTCACATCGATCTAGCTGGTAGCACCTCATATCACTTTCCGGCCTCACGCACGGTATTCCCACGGGTGTCGCCTTACCATGGCCCGGGACCGTTTGCGCCTTTTGGCTCACGTATATGATGGTGTCGCTAGCATCCATATGACACAGAACCCGGGCCGACATGGCTAGTCGTGAACCCAACGCGGCACTAACCTATGGGAACAGGCATACATGAATCACATCGAGCGTGTCGGTCAGCAGTGTGTGAATCCGGGCTGTAGCACTGGGCTAACAGGACTCCGGGAACCCGGGCTGTAGCAGGCTAGGTAGGACTCCGGATGTCACGCGTGACATTTCCCCGAAGGGACAGACACAGGAACGAAGTGAAACACATGCCGGCCAGTCAAGTGTCCTGAGCAGTAGTGCTGGGCTAACAGGACTCCGGTGAACCGGGCTGTAGCGGACTAATATGGCTCATGGAAGCACTAGACTACATTTCCCCATAAGAGAGGCTGCCAAGGATAAACAACTAGATTGTCGGATCCCACACATACCAAGCATTTCAATCATACACACAATATGCTCAATATGTGTAAATACAACATGGCATCACAACATAACTCTACAACTGAAGTATTTATTCATTAGGCTTCGAGGAGCGAGAAATTACAAACATGAGTATCATGACCCAACAATCATAGCATACAAATCAAATTACATGCGGAAGCTTAACATGTCTGAGTACAGACATGTACAAATGAAAAAGGCTAAGAAGCCTGACTAACTACCAGATCCTGCCGGGGGCACAAGATCGTAGCTGAGGTATAAAGCTAAACGTCGAAGTCCACGCGAAACTACTAGCGAGACTGAAGTCTCTCTACAAAACATAAATTAAGCAAACGTGAGTACAAAAGTACTCAGCAAGACTTACATCAGAACTAGCTACATATGCATCTGTATCAACAAAGAGGGGTGGTGGAGTTTAACTGCAGCAAGCCAGCTTTAACTCGGTGGCTATCTTAAACTACGACTACAAGTAACTTTTTGAGGTGGCGCACACGATTCCACATATTCACCATTCAATACACCACTTTGGATCCACTCCCGTCTCCCTATGATAAGGCCATCCATAGCACTCACACTTATCTTGCGAGTTTTAGAGTATCCACTTTCACTTGTCTATGAACTGTTATAGGCAACCCAGAAGTCCTTTACCGTGGACGCGGCTATTCGAATAGTTTTATACCCTGCAGGGGTGTACTTCTTCACACATGTTTCCACCACTTAGCGTCTGCACACGACATGTGCTCGGCAGACTTCAAGCGAAAGCCGACGTGGGTGTAGACCACGACCTGACTAACCGCACAAGTCTCTAGTCCAGGTTTATCGCCTATTCGGGTTCCATCCGTAAGGAAATCCGGCCGGGGTGTCCTCAACGGCCCCAAACGATGTGTACAGGGTCCCGAGACGCCAAACGGGCGCCCGGCATACCCGGCCACAGTGTATCTACCGCATCATAGCCCACCCCTAGGGTCAGCACTACGCACGGCCGCCAACACATAACCTACTAACACCAGAAACTAGTTGCAACTCCTGGACAGAGGACGAGAGGGGTCAATAAGTCGAGCGGGGTCATATTTCAGGGCCCAATGTGTGGTAGTAGCTGTTTCATGGATCACAAACACAGAACTCAGTTCCTGAGGACGGCTTCAATGAGACAACCCACCATGTACTCCTACATGGCCTCTCACCGCTACCTTTACCAAATCGTGTTCACACACTTAGCTCACACACGGTAGGACATGTTCACAAATTTCCAATTCATCCCCTATGAATCAGACCTGACACAACTTGTAACGCCCTCGATGTGGCTATATCTCCCACGTGTCGAAGCACGACTTAGAGGCATAACTGCATTGAAAGCAATGTCGCAAGTGAGGTAATCTTCACACAACCCATGTAATACATAAGGGAAAGAGATACATAGTTGGCTTACAATCGCCACTGCACACAATTACATGAACAAAGCATTACAATAATCAAATACAATCAAGGTCCGACTATGGAACCAAAATAAAAGAAGAACCCCAAATGCGACACGGTCCCCGATCGACCCCAACTGGGCTCCACTACTGATCAACTAGAACGAAACAACACAAAGGACAAGATCTTCATCGAGCTCCTCCTTGAGCTTGGTTGCATCACTTGCTCGGCAACATCGGCACCTGCAAACTGGTTTTTGAAGTAATCTGTGAGCCACGGGGACTCAGCAATCTCGCACCCTCGCGATCAAGACTATTTAAGCTTATAGGTAAGGTAAAGGTATGAGGTGGAGCTGCAGCAAACGACTAGCATGTTTGGTGGCTAACATACGCAAATGAGAGCGAGAAGAGAAGGCAAAGCACGATCGAGAAACTATGATCAAGAAGTGATCCTAGAACAACCTACGTCAAGCATAACTCCAACACCGTGTTCACTTCCCGGACTCCGTCGGAAAGAGACCATCACGGTTACACACGCGGTTGATGTGTTTTAATTAAGGTCAACTTCAGGTTTTCTACAACCGGACGTTAACAAATTCCCATTTGCCCATAACCGCGGGCATGGCTTTCGAAAGGTCAATCCCTGCAGGGGGTCCCAACTTAGCCCATGACAAGCTCTCACGGTCAACGAAGGATATTCCTTCTAGCGGGAAGACCCGATCAGACTCGGAATCCCGGTTACAAGACATTTCGACAAGGTAAAACTAAACCAGCAACACCGCCCGAATGTGTCGACAAATCCCGATAGGAGCTGCACATATCTCTTTCTCAGGGCACACTCAGGTTGTCCTAGGAACGGGTAGGCCAGCCCAGAGTTGCCCCTAGTGGCCACCGGCAGCTGACAGGTTGGACCAACACTCAGAGGAGCACTGGCCCGGGGGTTTAAATAAAGATGACCCTTGAGTCTGCAGAACCCAAGGGAAAGAAAAGGCTAGGTGGCGAATGGTAAAACCAATGTTGGGCATTGCTGGAGGAGTTTTATTCAAGGCGAACTGTCAAGGGGTTCCCATTATAACCCAACCGCGTAAGGAACGCAAAATCCGGGAACATAACACCGATATGACAGAAACTAGGGCGGCAAGAGTGGAACAAAACACCAAACATAAGGCCGAGCCTTCCACCCTTTATCAAGTATATAGATGCATTAATTAAATAAGAGATATTGTGATATCCCAACAAGTAAACATGTTCCAACAAGGAACAACATCTCCATGTTCCAACAAGGAACAAACTTCAATCTTCACCTGCAACTAACAACGCTATAAGAGGGGCTGAGCAAAGCGGTAACATAGCCAAACAAAGGTTTGCTAGGACAAGGTGGGTTAGAGGCTTGGTTCAAACAATATGGGAGGCATGATAAGCAAGTGGTAGGTATCGCAGCATAGGCATAGCAAAAGAGCTAGCAACTAGCAAGCAAAGATAGAAGTGATTTCGAGGGTATGGTCATCTTGTCTGAAATCCCGCAAGGAAGAAGAACGAGTCCATGAAGAAGACAAACGGACGTAGACGAATGGGTCCTCACAAACGCGACGTTATCGGAACCAACCCAAAGAAGCAACACCGGAAAGAAGCACACAACGTAGTAAACAACCCACAACAACATGGCACGATGCGCAAACAAGTATGATGCATGTCCGGTTTAAGGATACATGGCATGGCAAAGTGCACAAACAATCCTACAAATTAAGTGGAGCTCAACATGCAACGGTGCATATTGACGAAACACCACGACAACTTATTTAGTTCGATCTCGTTTATGTACCCAACAATATTAAATGTTGTTAAACATGGCAAGAGGGTGAAGCAAAGAACACTACCTATCTAGTCAAGTTTAAATGAGGCCGGAAACGACAAAACAACAAGTCCGGAAACTCCTCATATGCATATATTAGGTTTGGTACTGTTCTGCCCTAAACATAATTTTAGAGTTATTAAACATGCAAAGTAAAGCCACCATGTTAAACTAGGCATTTTTCTACCCCATTTACATATAAAGATTATTAAATTCCGAGTTATGGTTATTTAGTTATGAATTAAATCATTTTTAACATGGCATAGGAGCAAAATTTAGTCAAACAAGATTTTAAGCATTTTAAACATGGGTGAAAGTTGCATATTATGAAACTAGGCAAAATTCTAAGCATATTTCATATATAAAGTTTTTCCATTGCTTTCAATGCGGTTATGCCTCTAAGTCGTGCTTCGACACGTGGGAGATATAGCTGCATCGAGGGCGTTACACAACTCTAAGCAATAGCAGGCATGACAAGAAAACATGAATGAGTAGGCACATCAGGGCTCAAACAACTCCTACTCATGCTAGTGGGTTTCATCTATTTACTGTGGCAATGACAGGTCATGCAGAGGAAAAGGGGTTCAACTACCGCAGCATGTAACAGATGAAACGTTGTTGTCCTAATGCAGTAAAAGAGAGCAGGAGCGAGAGAGTGGGATTGTATCGGAATGAACAAGGGGGTTTTTCTTGCCTGGCACTTCTGAAGATAGCATTGAGTCTTCATCAGTGTCAACGATCACAACGTCGAAACAACGTCTATCGAGAGGGGACAAATACCGGCAACAGAGAAAGAAACACAATCAATGCAATGCACAATATGATGCATGATCATGACATGTCAATATGATGTGGTTTGAGCTAATGCAACTAGCAACATGTTAAATGGAGTTGGTTTGAACCCTAGGTTCAAATTCAAACTCCATATGTGAGGGTTTAAATTCCATTTATGTGAATTGGCCTAAACAGCAGCCATAAGTTGTTCTAACATGCATGAAAATGCCATAAACAGATTCCTTGAATTTTTCTGATAATTTTTCATATATAAATTATTTCATTTGGAGTTACGGTTTAATTTCTATGATTTTTTGAAGTTTAAGTCATTTTCTAGAATTTCTTGAATTGTTTTAAAACAGAAAATAATTACTGTGTCAGCATGACATCGTCATGACGTCAGCAGGTCAACGGGGCACGGTCCAGGTCAAGCCTGACCAGTGGGACCCACTAGTCAGTGACCCAGAACAGGCTATTGACACAGACAGATGGGGTCTGGTCAACAGGTGACGTGGCCAGGTCAAACTGACCTGTGGGGCCCTTGTGGTTAGTTAAAACTAAACAGAAACTAAACCAGGTTAATTAGAGAGTGGGGCCCATCCGTCAGTGAGCTAGGAGTTAGTTTAGTGGGGTCATTAGTGGCTAATGACAGTGCCACGTTGGCTTTGCCGGAGTTCCGCCTGCGGCGACCAAAACGCGGCAGAGGGCTTCGGGATTTCGCTACGGGGGCCGGTTTGGCGCGCGGGAAGCATCTACAGGGAGCTAGCAGGGTGGCGCATCCAACGGTGGAGGCGGTCGAAGCTGGGGTGGCCTACAGAGGCACCGGCGAAGAGCGAGGCGGCGGCCGGAGCTCGGGTTGATGCGGGTGCGGGGCTGCAGGGTACGGCGAGGCCAGCTAAGGGGATCTACGGCCTCCTGGTACATCTAGGAGCTCGCTAGGCTCGTCGGCTTGAGTGGAGCAGCACGGCAGCGCCATGCCCGGCATCCATGGCGGACGGCGGTGCTCGGTACGGTGGCTAGCACGGCTACGGCAAGCGACAAGCCACGGGGACAGGGGAAAACGACGGAGGAGCTCACTAGGAGGTCGAAGCGCAGCTCAGTGGGCTTGGGGACATCCTCGATGGCGCGAATCGACCGGTGGTGATCCACGGGTCCAAGGAGGAAGAAGAGCTCGGGGTCGTCGTCACGGAGCTCCTGGAGGCGCCTGGATTGGTGCAGAGGACACGGGGGTTGAGGCGGAACTCATGGCATAGCTGGATGGGCATGGGGAGGTCGATGGCAGCGGCAAACGGTGGCGGTGCGTCCATGGAGGCTTCGGCCATGGCGGCGAACGGGCGAGGGGGAGAGCGAGGGAGGGAGAGATCGATCCATACGGGTCCTGGGGGGCGGCGTGGCGCGATGGAAGGCTCAGGGCGCCCCGGGAAGCAGGAGGTGGCCGGGCGCGTGCGTGCCGCAGGCACACGCCCTCCTGCCCACTGGCAAGAGGTGGAAGACGACAGGGAGGTGGAGGTGGGCTGGGCTGGCTTTGCCTGGATGGGCTGCTATAGTGGTGGGCCGGTTGGCCCACCAGGTAGGTTCTCCCTCTTTCTCTTTTAATTTGTTTTCTATTTTTCTGTAGTCTTTAGGGCTTTATTAAAAATACTTAGACCCTTTCAAAAATCACCAAACTGAACATGCCCACTATTTAGAATATATCCAACATGGAACATTTCAGTTTAGGATTACTTGGGCATTTAAATTATTTACTAGCATTTAAATGCCCAAATTCAAATAACATATGATTTAATCCAGTGACCTTTGGATGACCTAGAAAGTATTGCACCATTTTTGTCAGAGGTTTTAGACCAAGACAAAGATGATGAACATTTTTGAAGGGCATTTCAGGATCATTGAAAAAATATTTTAGTAACCCTAGTTGGATTAAGTGGTGCTGGGGGTTTCTGCCATCCCCATTTCAACTTTCAAACAAATATAGACATGATGCATGGATGCTTATGATACTAATTGCAATCAAATTCTAGGGCTGTGACAAAAAGCCCATTTTCTGTCATGATTTTTTGTCATAGAAGTAGGAGCCCACCACATCTATGATGATACCGGTTTTTGTCACAATTATCGTCATAGAAGTGTCATATGTATGACAGAAAAAAAAATTGTTCAGCCCAAAATGTCACGGTTGTGTCTTTTTTTTGTAGTGGCACTACTCACGAAGACATCTGGAAGGTGCTCTTCAAGGCCAATGAGACGTGGCCGGCAATGACCAAGGATCGCGGGCACGACCTGGCCCATCCCACTAGTGCGGTAAGTGTTCTGTATTTCAAGGTGTACCCTCTACTTGTATACTCAAGGAAGATGTCTAAACTTCCCCGTTTTGTTTTTTCAGGGCTGGACAAAGAAGGCGGAGCGGATTCAGTGTCCCGCTCCGCTGCCCGAAGAACTAGCAATCCTGCTTCTGACGAAGATGCTAGTTCCGGCGCCCTATCAGGCGCCAGAAAAGAAGGCCAAGAAGAAGGCCAAGGGGACCAAGGGTGGTCTCTGCCGTAAGGGTACTTCGGACATGATGTCTGAAGATGCCGACACCCGCTCCCCTCCCGCCACTAATGACGAGGAAGAGGAGGAAAGCGATTCTCCCTCTGAAGGGGGAGGGAAGAAAAGGGTGGACTCCACGCATCTGGAGGCAGAGGCGTCTAAGAAGGGGAAGGCCTCCGCCGCGGATAACCCCACGTGGGATATCGACAGCAGCTCCGAGTGGCGCCCCAGGGATAAGCCCCTGGCTGAATCGTAAGTACTCAAAGACGCACTCAAATATCAGCTCCTTTATGTTATAGTTTAACATGTTGAATCATGCACTTGCAGTCTGGCTTGTTCCGAACTCGAGCGATCCTCATCTTTAGGGAATTCGCTGGACCCGAAGGTGATGGACAGTGGGCCCCTTCCTGTGGCCTCCTCTCCCAAAGTCATGGATGACACCAAGGTACTGTCCCGAAGGACCCCAGGCCAGGGAAAGATGCAAGAGGCTGTCAGGGCGGTGCCAGAGGGTGAAATCTCGGCCGCCGGACACATGGGAGAGCGAATCCCCATGGAGACCGGTGATGGGGGCCATATCCAATTCGGCCCCCAGCCGAATACGGCCCCGGAGACCTATGCGGCTCCGGAATCCGGCAAGAAGCCTCGCTCGAAAGAAGGAGGTATGCCTATTCCGTCGGTGACCTCTGTCCAACCAGAGGCCCCGGATACTCTATTGGAAGCGTTGCGAAGTGCTTCCATTGTCGAGGAACATCGTACCCTCATGGGTGCGGTGATTGAGAAGATTCACTCCATGAAGAGCGGACTGACCGAAGCATGCGCAAGCCTTCTAATAGGCTTTGAGGTACGCACTGCATTTATGTGAAAAGAAAGTTACAGTATAGACAGTAGCCCCTGATACTCTGTCCAGTGTTCGGAAAGAAGAGCCGAACAGAGGATCAAATAGTTTTTCGCGGGAGACTAACCGTATATGTCTTTGTGAATAAGCAAGCGTCGCTGCTAGCCGCGACTTCGCATGCTGCCGAAGTCTCTAGACTAAAGCAGAGGCTGGAGCGGACCAAGGAAGAGCTCAGTCATGCGAAAAAGCAGCTGGAGGACACCCAAGGTATGCAATGACCTTGTGCGTGTCCAGAAAAGGGTGAATATTTTTGTGCTTACCACAGTGCTCTGATATTTATTAGGGGAAGCAACCGAGGTGGAGGCCCTCAAGAAGGAGATGACCGAGGCAGAGGAGAGAGCGGCAAAGGAACAAGCCGCCCGTGAAAGGCATGAGGCTAGGGTTGGTGAGGTCCAACAGGAGCTCCAGGATGCCGTGAAGAAATGCGAGTCCTTGGAGCGCCAGAATGTAGATCAAGAATTTGAACTCGCTAAGGCCCACCAAAGCGCACAAGAGACCCAGACCAAAGCCCAAGGCGCCCTCCAGGAAATCCAAGACGCCAAGAAAATCGCGGCAGGTAAGGCTTTCATTATGCAAAGCAAGTATGTGAAGAAGAGGTATCTCTTACTGACCCGGATTTGGAGTTCTCTAGGGGCGTGTGTGGATCTGCAGTGCAGCGTTTCTGATGCTGCAGAATTCTTCTGAGCCGAAGAGGGGAGCTCAACGGAGAAGTTGTTCTGGTTGCAATACCTTGCGCCAGAACATCCGGTGCCCCTTTAGCGATCAGCTTAAACAGCTGGTCAAGCTGCATAGGGTGGCCAAACTAGCCATGAAGGATTTGATAATCTGGCTATGGCAAGCCGAGGCGTACCCGGCAGCTACTTTGGCCTCCTGAAGCGGCTGGTCGATGCCTACCCTCGGCTTGATGCCATCAAGCGATCGGTCCGCATAGAAGGTGCGCGGATGGGCTTCTCCTGTGTCAAGATACAATGGGCAAAGATGGATGTTGTCAAGCTTGGGACCGAAGGACCGCTCGCGGGCAAGGAGCACCGCACGCCCGAGTGGTATTTTGAAGATGTCTTGAAGGGATCCCGTATTGTAGAAGGGCAATGTTCGAAAGACATTATCTTTGAATGAAATCATTCATATTGTCCCTTCTTGTATGATGAAAACAAGGCTGATATGTAATATAATGCTTTGGTGTTTATTATTCAAAATTTTACATCATATGCGGCCGTTTTATTAAGTCTGAGAGTTGGCCAGTCATCGGCTTCAGCCCCCACGTAGGTAGTACGGGGGTGTTCGGGATGAATCTAAAACACTCTTTATCCAAAAGTTTGGTCCTTGAAGGAGGTGTTTAGTGCAACGAACCAGGCAATCGGACTATGTGGCTTTATCACCCTCACATAGCCATAGGAGTTTGACAATAGAATTTTAGGCGCAGCCCCTAGTATTCGTGAGTCCGAACTAGGGTGATGTAAACACCTGATCGGGTAAAGACCGATTCGTCGCATAATGCGGAAAAAATCGCAAAAGATTTCTAACCTCCAAACAGCTGACCGGCTCACATTGCATCATGACAGTCAGTTTTCGGCTTTCTCTACTGAGGTGCTCATCCGGATAAACCAGGACACAATCGCAGTAGTTCTCCCTTTATTACCCTAGCCGATAGAGCGGAACATAAGGTAGTAAGCACAGGAGCTGGGCAACCCAACTATTGACCAAAGACATGATTCGGAGCCAATGCATATAATGCTGAAATTCAGGGTGCCGAACTGTACTATAAAAGTGTTTGGACTTTGTTGCCATAGAATGGAACGCGGTAAAGCTCCTAGCGATTTAATGCATACCAAAGTGTATGAGTGTGATTGATAAGATTATCAAGAAAAAATGAAGTAGCAAGCTAGTGCCGCAAAAGTTCGGCCGCAAACTGTTTCCATTATAGTTTGATTAATACGTCAAAGCATATTTTGTACAAATAGTACGATAAGCAACAGTGGCTATTTAACATGCCAAGACCAAGGAGGAGCTGCGTACGGTCCTGAAAGCAGGTGGAATGATCGTTGAGAAGAACATCTAGAGATTCCCCCACACGTCTGTGCTACTTGCCACCTTGGTATATCCGTCCTTCGAAAGGACCGATTATGAGGCCGTCAAGAGGGGCCTGCGGAAAAGAAACCTGAAAAGGATAAAAAGTAAAGTAAAAGTATGTGTGTCCAAGGAAGGTCGAGCCATATTGTGGACCACAGTCTGGTTATGCCTCCATCTCTGCCCATGGTATTTTTAGTGCATAATTATGTGCGCGTGGTACGTATGCCGCCACTTGGTCGGGACTGATATAGAGATCGAACTGCTAATCAAGCTCCTAACGAGCTGGACTGTCCTGTCGCAGAGTAGTCCGGACTCGTTTTACCGTGTCCAGGAGTATGGCCGCCGAATTAAGGTTCTGCTTGTGAAGGCCGCTCTGTACCTCTGCAGCCAGGGCCGCGGTGTGCTCCTCGGTACGGAGCAAGCGCTCCGTGTTTACATTGACTGTTATGACACCGCATGGTCCAGGCATCTTCAGCTTGAGATAAGCATAGTGCGGCACCACACTGAATCCAGCAAACGCGGTTCGTCCGAGCAGTGCATGATAGCCACTGCGGAAGGGGACAATATTGAAGATTAACTCTTCGCTTCGGAAGTTGTCTGGAGATCCGAAGACAACCTCCAATGTGATTGAGACCGAGCAGCGGGCCTCTACACCTGGTATAACTCCTTTAAAGGTAGTTTTGGTGGGCTTGATCCTTGATGGATCGATGCCCATTTTGCACACTGTATCCTGATAGAGTAGGTTGAGGCTACTTCCACCGTCCATGAGGACTCGTGTGAGGTGGAATCCATCAATTATTGGGTCGAGGACCAGTGTGGCTGAACCGCCATGACGGATACGGGTCGGGTGGTCCCTGCGATCAAAGGTGATCGTGCATGACGACCATGGGTTGAATTTTGGGGCGACTGGCTCTATCGCATAGACGTCCCTGAGCGCATGCTTGCGCTCCCTCTTGGGGATATGGGTAGTGTATATCATGTTCACCGGTTTAATTTGAGGGGGAAACTTCTTTTGTCCCCCTGTGTTCGGTGGACGGGGCTCCTCGTTGTCATTCTCACTTTGCGACCCCTTCTCCTTGTCTTCGGCATTTAACTTGTCGGCCTGTTTGAAGACCCAACAACTCCGGTGAGTATGACTGGCTGGTTTATCAGGGGTGCCGTGGATCTGACATGGACAATCGAGTATGCAGTCCATACTGGAAGGGCCCTGATTATTTCTTTTATATGGCTTCTTCCACTGACCGGACTTGGAGCCACTAAATTCGGCGTTGACCGATGTGTCATCAGTATTGTCACTGTTGTTTTGGCGCTTGTGTCTGTTGCATCGGGGCTTGCCGTTGCTATTTCTGGCTTTCGAAGTGCCAAGTTCGCTTGCATTGTTATTGCTATGGGCTATCCAGCTATCTTCACCCGCGCAAAAGCGGGTCATAAGCGTCGTGAGGGCTGCCATGGACTTCGGCTTTTCTTGGCCGAGGTGTCAGGTGAGCCATTCATCCCGGGTGCTATGTTTAAAGGCCGCTAGGGATTCGGCATCCGGACAGTCGATGATCTGGTTCTTTTTGGTTAAGAACCTAGTCCAGAATTTCCTGGCTGACTCTCTGGCTGTTGAATTATGTGACTTAAGTCGTCGGCATGTAGAGGTCGAGCATATGTACCTTGGAGTTGTCAAGGAAGGCTTCTTCCAAGTCCTCCCAGCTGCCAATGGAGTTTTTAGGCAGGCTATTCAGCCAGTGCCGGGCTGACACCTTGAGTTTTAGGGGGAGGTATTTGATGGCATGAAGATCATCGCCGTGGGCCATATGAATATGGAGAATGAAGTCTTCAATCCATACCGCAGGATCTGTGGTTCCATCATATGATTCAATATTCACGGGTTTGAGCCCTTCTGGGAATTCATGTTCCATTACTTCATCAGTGAAGCAGAGGGGATGTGTGGTGCCTCTATATTGGGCCAGATCGTGACGTAGTTCGGATGGAGTCCATCTGTGTCTTTCGGCTCGGAAGTGATTGTGCTTTCCATGTTCGGCTTGATAGCCATCGTCATGCGTCGGGGCACGCCCCTATGATCCGTAGATTGATCTAGCCGGACCTGCTTTATTCTTCAGGTCCTGCTGCAGGTCATACGTGTATCCCTGAGAAGTTTTGTCTCTGCCTTTACGGCGAGGTAGGACGGGCCGACGTTCGGCTTGAGTTGTCGTTTTGTCCCGGCCACGTGGTGGTCAATCAGCCGCATTACGCGCTGATGCTACAGGCTCAAGTGCCTCGTTATTGAATTGAGGTAGCAGTTTACGCTTCGGGTAACTTTTGGTTGGGCGCTCGAGGTCGTATTCTTCTGCTGTTGATACGTCTCCAACGTATCTACTTTTCGAAACACTTTTGCCCTTGTTTTGGACTCTAACTTGCATGATTTGAATGGAACTAACCTGGACTAACGCTGTTTTCAGCAGAATTGCCATGGTGTTATTTTTGTGCAGAAATAAAAGTTCTTGGAATGACTAGAAAATCAACGAAGAATATTTTTGTAATATGTAAAAAATACTGGCGAAAGAATCAAGGCCAGGGGGCCACACCCTGTCCACGATGGGCGCGCCCCCCTACCTCGTGGGCCCCCTGGTGCTCCACCGACCTCAACTCCAACTCCATATATTCACGCTCGGGGAGAAAAAATCAGAGATAAGGATTCATCGCGTTTTACGATACGGAGCTACCACCAAGCCCTAATCTCTCTCAGGAGGGCTGATCTAGAGTCCGTTCGGGGCTTCGGAGTGGGGAATCCGTCGCCATCGTCATCATTAACCTTCCTCCATCACCGATTTCATGATGCTCACTACCGTGTGTGAGTAATTCCATCGTAGGCTTGCTGGACGGTGATGGGTTGGATGAGATTTATCATGTAATCGAGTTAGTTTTGTTACGGCTTTATCCCTAGTATCCACTATGTTCTGAGATTGATGTTGCTATGACTTTGCTATGCTTAATGCTTGTCACTAGGGCCCGAGTGCCATGATTTCAGGTTTGAACCTATTATGTTTTCATGAATATAGGAGAGTTCTTGATCCTATCTTGCAAGTCTATAGTCACCTATTATGTGTTATGATCCGTTAACCCTGAAGTGACAATAATCGGGATACTTACCGGTGATGACCGTAGTTTGAGGAGTTCATGTATTCACTAAGTGCTAATGATTTGTTCTGGTACTCAATTAAAAGGAGGCCTTAATATCCACGGGAGGGTAGGACAAAAGATGTCATGCAAGTTCTTTTTCATAAGCATGTATGACTATATTCGGAACACATGCCTACATTACATTGATGAACTGGAGCTAGTTCTGTGTCACCCTATGTTATAACTATTGCATGAGGAATCGCATACGACATAATTATCCAGCACTGATCCATTGCCTACGAGCTTTTCATATATTGATCTTCGCTTATTTACTTTTCCGTTTGTACTGTAACAATCACTATAAAACCAAAACTGCTACCGTTACTTTTGCAACCGTTACCACTACTATCATATTACTTTGCTACTAAATACTTTGCTGCAGATATTAAGTTTCCGGGTTTTGTTGAATTGACAACTCAGCTACTAATACTTGAGTATATTCTTTGTCTCCCCTTGTGTCGAATCAATAAATTTGGGTTGAATACTCTACCCTCGAAAACTGTTGCGATCCCCTATACTTGTGGGTTATCAAGACTATTTTCTGGTGCCATTGTCGGGGAGCATAGCTCCATTCTTTGAGTCACTTGGTATTTTATCTGCTGATACTATGAAGAACTTGAAATATAAAAGAACCAAGATTTTTCCCTCGACTACGAGGGGGGTAAGGAACTGCCATCTAGCTCTGCACTTGATTCACCTTCTGTTTTGAGTAAACTTGCGACACCTACTCTTGCTATTCATTCTGATATGTCGCATGTTATTGATGATGCCACTTCTTCTTTGCATGATACTTATGATGAAACTACTTCTATGCTTGATAATACTGTGCCACTAGGTGAATTTCTTGATGAACAACTTGCTATGGTTAGAGAGAATGGAATTATTGAAACTGATAATATTGATGAAAGTGATGATGAAGATTCTCCCCCTAGATATGAATTGCCTGTTGTGCCTGAGGGCTATGTTATGGATGAAGAAACTGCTAGAGACTTTCTTGCTTGCAATGATAGATATGATCTTAAGAAATTATTAGCTAAGCTTAAAGAAAAATCCTTGAATTCTAGAATGAAATATGACCCTGCTTTTGCTACTTCACCTATCTTTATTACTGATAAGGATTATGATTTCTTTGTCGATCCTGAGTTAATTACTTTGTTGAATCCGATCCTTTCTGTGGCTATGAATCTGAAATTGTTGTGGCACATCTTACTAAATTAAATGATATAGCCACCTTGTTTACTCATGATGAGAAAACTCGCTATTACTTTATCCTTGAGTTATTTCCATTCTCATTAAAGGGTGATGCTAAAACATGGTTTAATTCTCTTGATCCTGGTCGTGTGCGTAGTTCCCAGGATATGATTTATTACTTCTCTGTTGAATATTTCCCCGCTCATAAGAAACAAGCTGCCTTAAGGGAAATATATAACTTTGTGCAAATTGAAGAAGAGAGTCTCCCACAAGCTTGGGGGAGGCTTCTCCAATTACTTAATGCTTTGCCTGATCATCCTCTCAAGAAAAATGAAATACTTAATATCTTTTATAATGGACTAACTGATGCTTCCAGAGACTACCTGGATAGTTGTGCCGGTTGTGTTTTCAGGGAAAGAACTATTGATCAAGTTGAATTGCTATTGAATAATATGTTGACTAATGAAAATAATTGGACACTTCTTGAACCAAGTCCCAAGACAACTCCGAAGAAAAGGGGTATTCTATTTCTCAGTCCTGAAGATTTGCAAGAGGCAAATAAATCTATGAAAGAAAAAGGTATTAAAGCTGAAGATGTTAAGAATTTACCACCAATTGTAGAAATACATGGTCTTTATAACCCAACACAGGTAGTAAAAGTAAATTCTCTCTATAGATTTGATGAAGGTGATATTCCTCGTTATAAGTCTGCTAGCCAATGCTTAGATGAGTTTGATAATTTTATTGTTAAACAAGATAACCTCAATGCTTATGTTGGTAGACAATTGAAACGCAATTCTTATATGATTGAACACTTGAGAGATTATATGTCTAGAGTTAAAGGTGAACTTAAACTTATTAATAAACATGATTCTATGGTTACCACTCAAGTAGAACAAGTACTTAAGGCTCAGAATGATTTGGTCAATGAATTAAATAATAAGAAAAATGATAATGCTTTTAGAGTTATGACTAGATGGGGTAAAAGGACTCAGGAACCTTTGTATCCTAAGGGCCATCATAAGAGAATTGAGCAAGATTCTCAGAGAACTAATGTTGATGCACCTAGTTCTTCTAAGAAGAAGAAGAAGAAGAAGAAAAATGATAGGATTGTGCATGCTTCTAGTGAACCTGTTGTTGACACGCCTGAGAATCCCAATGATATTTCTATTTATGATGCTGAAACACAATCTGGTAATGAACATGAACCTAGTGATAATGTTAATGATGATGTTCATGTTGATGCTCAACCTAGCAATGATAATGATGTAGAGATTGAACCTGTTATTGATCTTGATAACCCACAATCAAAGAATCAACGTTATGATAAGAGAGACTTTGTTGCTAGGAAGCACGGTAAAGATAGAGAACCATGGGTTCAGAAACCCATGCCTTTTCCTCCTAAACCATCCAAGAAAAAGGATGATGAGGATTTTGAGCGCTTTGCTGAAATGATTAAACCTATCTTTTTACATATGTGTTTGAATGATATGCTTAAAATGAACCCTTATGCTAAGTACATGAAGGATATTGTTACTAATAAAAGAAAGATACCAGAAGCTGAAACTTCCACCATGCTTTCTAATTACACTTTTAAAGGTGGAATACCAAAGAAACTTGGAGATCCAGGAGTACCAACTATACCATGCTCCATTAAAAGAAACTATATTAAAACTGCTTTATGTGATCTTGGAGTTGGTGTTAGTGTTATGCCTCTCTCTATATATCATAGACTTGATTTGAATAAGTTGACACCTACTAAAATATCTCTGCAAATGGCTGATAAATCAACTGCTATACATGTCGATATTTGTAATGATGTGCCTGTTGTGGTTGCAAACGTCATTATTTTAACGGACTTTGTTATTCTTGATATTCTCGAGGACGATAGTATGTCTATTATTCTTGGTAGACCCTTTCTGAATACTGCAGGGGCTCTTATTGATTGCAACAAAGGCAATGTCACTTTTCATGTTAATGTTAATGAGCATACGGTACATTTTTCGAGGAAACAACCTCAAGTCCACAGTATCAATTCTATTGGAAAAATTCCAACAATCACTATTGGAGGTTTCGAATTCTCTCTTCCTACTGTCAAGAAGAAATATGATACTTTTATTGTTGGGGATGTGCATATCCCAGTTGAGGTAACCTAGTGTTATTCAAAATTTCCCTGGTTTCGTGCAATTCTGAATGACTTTGTTAACAATACTTGATCAACCTTGTTAGTGGATTCCTTTTGATGAGCATGAGATGGATGAAGTTAGAAAGCACAACTTTCTGTACCCTCTTTTTACTTTCTGTTATTTATCTTAAATAAAGTAAAACAGTATTTTATGTCTATTTTCTGAATTATCCTTGCAATAAAAAATACCCCAAATATAAAAGTTCTCCAAATGCCCTGAAAAATTAATATGATTTTTTCCAGAATATTAAAGAATTATTGGCACTAAGAACACACCAGGGGGACCCACCATGTGCCCACGAGGGTGGAGGGCACCCCCCCCTGCCTCGTGGACCCCATGTGGGTCCCCTCCACTTATTCTTGCACCCACACGCTTCGTCTTCCTCCACAAAAAATCATCCACCAGCTCAAACCCGTGCTCTAGCTCATCTTGCTGCCAATTTTGATCTCCTTGCTCAAAGCTCCATTCACAAAACTGCTTTGGGGGATTGATCTTCGGTATGTGACTCCTCCAATGGTCCAATTAGTTTTTGTTCTAGTGCTTTATTTATTGCAAATTTTTGCTGCTTAGGTGACCCTGTTCTTGAGCTTGCATGTCAAATTTATGTGGTGAAAAGTAGTTTTAATGCATGATATAGCCTCTAGACACTTGTAGGAGTAGTTGCTATCAATTTTGTTGAGTTTGGTTCACTTTTATTTTAAGTTACTAAAAATTTTCAGAAATTTTCAGAAAAAGATGAAGAGATTTTTGAGGGGCTCATTGAGCCCAAGCTCTAAGGATAAGTAAAGTGAAGAAAATAAGAAGCCCAAGTATAATCTCCCTCGTACTGCGGAGGTTCGGCCGTGTGAATGGCCTTGTGATGAGTTCTTGAGAGAAGCCATGATTTATGAAGATTTTTATTATTTGGCTGAGAATGCAGGCCTCACCGAATTCCTCCACGACCAGCATGGACAGTATCTCTTACTCACCAATATTTTTGTGCAAAATTTTCATTTCCATGCTAGGAGATCGCCACCTTCGGTGGAATTCTATTTATATGATGAGCATAAGGAGATGTCACTTTATGATTTTTGCCGGGTTTGTAGGATACCCTTTGAGGGCAGCATAGAGGAACCACATCGTAATGATGTGGAGGGATTTATTGATTTTGATTGTTGTAGGGGAAACGAGGAAAGTTTTCGATGCAAGAATCACTAGCATACATTTTCCTATTCTATGTTACTTTGCAATATTGCTAGTAGATGCTTAATTGGTCACGGGAACTGTGGAAATGTTAGTGCCCTTGATATTGTTATTTTGTGCCATGCTTTGTTTTGTGATACCACTTTCAGTTTAGGCGCTATTGTTGCTAAACGGTTAAATCTGAACCGTACAAAGGGTCCCGTCGTAGGAGGCATGAGGGAGTCCTGGATTAGGGGGTCTCCGGACGGCCGGACTATATACTTTGGCCGGACTGTTGCACTATGAAGATACAAGATTGAAGACTTCGTCTCGTGTCCGGATGGGACTCTACTTGGCGTGGAAGGCAAGCTAGGCAGTAGGGATATGGATATCTCCTCCTTTGTAACCGACCTTGTGTAATCTTAACCCTCTCCGGTGTCTATATAAACCGGAGGGTTTTAGTCCGTAGGACAACAACAACTACAACATACAATCATACCATAGGCTAGCTTCTAGGGTTTAGCCTCTCCGATCTCGTGGTAGATCTACTCTTGTACTACCCATATCATCAATATTAATCAAGCAGGACGTAGGGTTTTACCTCCATCAAGAGGGCCCGAACCTGGGTAAAACATCGTGTCCCCTGCCTCCTGTTACCATCCGCCTTAGACGCACAGTTCGGGACCCCCTACCTAAGATCCGCCGGTTTTGACACCGACATTGGTGCTTTCATTGAGAGTTCCTCTGTGTCGTCGCCGTTAGGCTTGATGGCTCCTACTATCATCGATAGCGATGCAGTCCAGGGTGAGACTTTTCTCCCTGGACAGATCTTCGTGTTCGACGGCTTTGCACTGCGGGCCAATTCGCTTGGCCATCTGGAGCAGATTGAAAGTTACGCCCCTGGCCACCAGGTCAGGTTTGGAATCTTAAACTACACGGCCGATATCCATGGAGACTTGATCTTCGACAGATTCGAGCCTTTGTCTTATGCGCACACGGTCATGATGAGTACGATTTAGCTCTACCATCGGACAGTGTTCAGGAGATCGCACAGGCAGCCGCTCCGACCCTCAATTCGGAGCCAGTTGCGTCGTCCATGGACGGGTGGATGGACCCCACCACGGAGGCCTTACCCTCAGCGGTGATCGAGCCGAACATCGACCTTACCTTGCATGAGAGTTGTGTTGTTAAACTGCCGGATCCTTCTCCGGCCATGGACTCCGAGCCGCTTGCGCCCGTTCCTATCGAATCCGATTGGGCGCCGGTCATGGAGTTTACCTCCGCGGATATTTTTTAGCACTCGCCCTTTGGCAACATACTGAACTCATTAAGGTCTCTCTCCTTATCAGGAGGATCCTGGCCGAACTATGTCCGGCAGGACTGGGATGCGGACGACGAAGAAATTCGCGGCCCACCCACCACCCACTTAGTAGCCATTGTCGATGACTTAACCGACATGCTCGACTTCGACTTCGAAGACATCGACGGTATGGATGACGATGTGGGAGACGAAGAGGAACCACTGCCCACAGGGCACTGGACAGCCACCTCATCATACGATATATACATGGTGGATACACCCAAAGAAGGCAATGGCGAGGACATAGTGGAGGATGACCCCTCCAAGAAGCCACCCAAGCACCAACGTCAGCGGCGCCGCTCTAAGTCCCGCCAAAGCAAAAGTGGTGATACTGGCACAGGATATAATAACACTCCGGATAGTGCCGAAGACAACAACAATCCCCTCCAGCAAGATTTAGAGCAGAAGGATGGAGGAGCCTGCCCTCCTGAGAGAGCGGCAGATGGAGAGGCGGAAGATGATAATTACATGCCCCCCTCCGAAGACGAGGCAAGCCTCGACGATGACGAATTCGCCGTTCCAGAGGATCCCGTCGAACAAGAGCGCTTCAAACGCTGGCTTATAGCCACGGCAAATAGCCTTAAGAAAAAGCAGTAGCAGCTTCAAGCTGATCAAGATCTGCTAGCTGATAGATGGACTGAAGTCCTCGCAGCCGAGAAATATAAACTCGAGAGCCCCTCCAAGAGTTGCCCAAAATGCAGGTTGCTACCCCGACTGGAGGAAGAAGTGTATGACGCGGCTGGTCGGCCACCTCGTGGCCGCGATAGAGAGGCATTCTAGCCAAAAACTCAGCCCGCACCCCGACGCCATTCAAATAAAAAGGCATGGGGAGATACGCCAGACCTGCGAGACATATTGGAGGACAAAGCAAAGCATGCAAGATCGATCTATGGATCATGGGGGCGCGCCACTATGCGAGACAATAAGCATCACGCCGGATACAGTAAAAGTAAATCCGGCCGGGCCGAACACAGTGGGCAAGACCCATTCGAGCTGCGTCGCGATATAGCCCAATACAGAGGCACCGCACACCCCTTATGCTTCACAGACGAAGTAATGGATCATCAAATCCCAGAAGGTTTCAAACCTATAAATATTGAATCATACGACGGCACAACAGATCCCGCAGTATGGATCGAGGATTTCGTCCTCCACATCCACATGGCCCGCGGTGATGACTTACACGCCATCAAATAACTCCCACTAAAGCTCAAGGGACCAGCGCGGCATTGGCTTAACAGCTTGCCAGCAGAGTCCATTAGCTGTTGGGAAGATCTGGAAGCCGCATTCCTCGACAACTTTCAGGGCACTTATGTGCGGCCACCGGATGCCGATGACTTGAGCCACATAATTCAGCAGCCAGAAGAATCGGCCAGGCAATTCTGGACTCGGTTCCTAACAAAGAAAAATCAAATTGTCGATTGTCCGGATGTAGAGGCCCTAGCGGCTTTCAAACACAACATCCGTGATGAATGGCTAGCCCGGCACCTTGGTCAGGAAAAGCCGAAATCTATGGCAGCCCTCACGACACTCATGACCCGCTTTTGCGCGGGAGAAGACAGCTGGCTGGCTCGCAGTAATAACATATCAAAGAACCATGGTACTTCGGATACCAAGGACGGCAATAGCAGGTCACGTTGCAACAAACATAAGCGCCGCATTAACAGCGATAATAATGAGGATACGGCAGTCAATGTCGGATTCAAAGGCTCTAAACCCGGTCAGTGGAAAAAGCCATTCAAACAAAGTACGCCGAGTCCCTCCAGCTTGGACCGTATACTCGATCGCTCATGTCAAATACACGGCACCCCAGACAAGCCAGCCAATCACACCAACAGGGATTGTTGGGTGTTCAAGCAGGCCGGCAAGTTAATTACCGAAAACAAGGACAAGGGGCCACATAGCGATGACGAGGAGGAGCCCCGGCAGCCACACACCAGAGGACAGAAGAGGTTTCCCCCACAAATGCGGACGGTGAGCATGATATACGCAACCCACATCCCCAAGAGAGAGCGGAAGCGTGCGCTCAGGGACGTATATGCATTGGAACCAGTCGCCCCAAAGTTCAACCCATGGTCCTCCTATCCGATCACTTTCGATCGCAGGGACCATCCCACTAGTATTCGTCATGGCGGATTCACCGCACTGGTTCTGGACCCAATCATTGACGATTTCACCTCACTCGAGTCCTTATGGATGGCGGCAGCAGCCTGAACCTCCTTTATCAGGACACAGTGCGCAAAATGGGTATAGATCCCTCAAGGATCAAACCCACAAAAACGACCTTTAAAGGCGTCATTCCAGGCGTAGAGGCCCATTGCACAGGCTCAATTGCACTGGAAGTGGTCTTCGGATCCCCGGATAACTTCCGAAGCGAAGAGTTAATCTTCGATATAGTCCCGTTCCGTAGTGGTTATCTTGCACTGCTCAGACGAACCGCATTTGCGAGATTCAATGCGGTACCGCATTATGCATACCTCAAGCTCAACATGCCAGGACCTCGCGGGGTTATTACAGTCAATGGAAACACAGAGCGCTCTCTCCGAACGGAGGAGCACACCGCGGCCCTCGCAGCAGAAGCGCAAAGCAGCCTCTCAAGGCAATCCACCAGTTCGGCGTTTCAAAACCCAGACACCTTCAAGCGTGCTCGGAGCAATCGGCCAACTAGACTACCTGGCGCGATCTGAGCTCGCGTAGCAATGCAGCCCCCACCCCAGTCCCAGCCGAATGGCGAAACTCGTGCCACGCATACATAATTACGCATTAAAAATACCATGGGCACAGGTGGGGAGGGGGGCACAACTGCGGCACGCCCCAAGACACGGATTAAACCGCACTAGGGGCTCCCCATTTGGTTATTTTTCTCTTTTTCAGGACCTTAATCTCTGGAAACCCTGTCCGGCAGCACTATTGCCGGACACATGATGCAGCAACCAAGGAGGCAGAAATCTACGTCACACCATGGAATTCCCAGGTGGATTACTATAACGAGTGAAATATTTGATTTAATACTATTCCTCAGCTTGCCCTTGGAAGGGACCGTCCTACTCTTTGCTTATCGCACCATCTGTATCATTCTGCTTTAACGCACCTTTTTGAATAAACAATGCATAACATTATGACTTTTGTTGCATTCTTGTTATATATATATATATATGTGTGTGTGTGTGTGTGTTCATTAATGATGCCTTGCACCCATACACTTTGGTACGGCCAATACACCAGGGGCTTATGTACCCCACAATATGGTGTGAAAAGTCTGAACACTTTCACAAGTGCGGCACCCCGAACTTATAGCATTATATGCATCAGCTCTGAATCATGTCTTTGGTCAAATCTTGGGTTTGCCCGGCTCCTATGTTTTGGTACCTTACGTTCCACTCTATCGGCTAAGGTAGCGCTAGGAGAACTACTGTGATTGTGCCCCGGTTCTGCCGGGCTTAGCACCTCAATAGAGAAAGCTAAAACTGACTGTCATGATCAGGCGAGAGACTGGTTGCTGTTCGGCGAGGTTTTTCGAGTCCCTAAAGACTTATGCCGCTTAGGGCGAGGGGCCGTCCCTGTACGGCTTAAAGGCGTGTATCGCGCCCCGAATTCGGCCTTCCGAATACCAGGGGCTTCGCCAAAATTTAAAATTGTAGAATTATATGGCTAAGTGAGAGTGATAAAGCATTATTAGTCCGGTTGCCTTGTTCGTTGTGCTGAGCACCTCCCTCGAAGGACCCAAACATGGGAACAAGAGTGCTCAGGTTTATCCGGAACACCCCAGCACTCATGGCATGGGGGCAGAAGTTGAGGACTAGCCATCTCTCAGATTGGATAAATTCACACAAGCGTTGCATAGCGCATATGAAACAAGTTTTCATCATACAGGATCACACGAGCAAGTTTACTCAAATATTACATCCTTTGAGCATTCGTCCTCTACAAGACGGGCACCCTTCAGGACACCCTCATAATAAATTTCGGGGGTGCAATGCTCCTTGCCCTGCGGCGGCCCTTCCTTGATCAGCTTCACGGCGTCTAGCTTGGCCCACTGCACCTTCACGCGGGCGAAAGCCCGACGTGCACCTTCTATGTAGACGAACCGCTTGACGACCTCCAGCCGTGGGCAGGCATCCACAAGCCGCCTGACCAGGCCGAAGTAGCTATTCAGAAAGGCGTCGCCAGGCCACAGCCGGACTATAAGGCCCTTCATGGCCTTTTCGGCCGCCTTGTGTAGTTCTACCAGCTGCTTTAGCTGGTCGCTCAGAGGCATTGGGTGTTCGGTCTCAGTATACTGAGACCAGAACAGCTTCTCTGTTGAGCTTCCACCCTTGGCCTGGTAAAATTGTGCGGCATCCGACGCGCTGTGGGGCAAATCTGCGAATGCTCCTGGAGAGCTCCAAATTCGGGTAAGTAATCGGTAATTTACTTTCACATGCTTGCTCTGCATATAGAATGCCTTACCCACCGCTATCTTCTTCATTGCGTCGATCTCCTGGAGGGCCTTTTGGGCTTCGGCCTTGGCACTTTTTGCGCTCTCGAGGGCCACGGCAAGCTCAGACTCTCGTGTCTTCGAGTCAAGCTCCAACGCCTGGTGCTTCGTCATGAGAGCCTGGAGCTCTTGCTGCACTTCACCCACCCGAGCCTCTTGTTTTTCCCGCTCAGTGCGCTCCTTGGCCGCTTTATCTTCGGCCTTGGTTAGCGCTTGCTTCAGGGTCGCCACCTCAGTAGTGGCCCCTGTCAAATATACGATGATCCTATCATTTTGCAATCGCATCTTCTTTTATATATACATATCTACAGACAGGGTATTACTTACCCTTGTTCTCCTCGAGCTGCCTCTTGGCAAGGCCGAGCTCGTCCCGGGACCCTTTAAGGTCCTGCTTCAGTACGGTGACCTCCGCAGTTAGTGCGGCGGAAGCCAGCAGCGAAGCCTGCATATGCATATTGACATACTTATATTAGACTCCTGCGATATTATTTGGTCCTCTGTTCGGATTTTCTTTGTGAACACCGAACAGAGCATCATGGGCTACTGTCTATGTGGTAATATTTTTCCTATATTTTAACACTTACCTCAAATCCTGTTAGAAGGCTGGCACAGGCTTTAGTCAATCTGCTCTTGGCGGACTGAACCTTCTGGACCACCGCACTCATAATAGTACGGTGCTCCGCGTCGATGGAAGCACTGTGAAGCACTTCCAGCAGATTGTCCGGTGCCTCTGGATGGACAGAGGTCACCGGCACAGGCGTCTTGCCCCTCTTGGAAGGAGGCCGCCTGCCCGAGTCCGGAACCACTGGAGGTTTCGGCGCGGCGTTCGGCTGAGGGCCGAACTCAGAGCTCATGGGGGCCTTGTCCCCTCGGCTCCCGAAGTCCGGGAGGCCGCCTTGAGGCGCCTCCAGGACTGTATCCCCTCGACCCGGTGCCCCGTGAGACAGCACCTCGGCATCGTCCGCAGGATGAGGGGAGGTGGCAGTCGGGACTGGATCGCTATCCATATCCGACGAGCCCAAGGAGTCGTCCGATGATACATCAATGCGGGCTCGGGGCGGCCTGCATAATCATATTTTGGTGTTAGGTGAAGTAGTGCGGCAAAGGAATACTATGACTTGCTCTGGTATCCAAATACTTACGACTTCCCCAGGGGCTTGGCCCTGGGTAGCCACTCGTCTTCGCCGTCGGCGGCGGTGGTAGAGTAGTCCGGAAGGAGAGTTCTCCCCTTCTTAGACCCTTCGGCCTCCCTAGTTGGGGCGGCCTTCCTTTTCTTGTCTCCCCCGTCTGGAGGGGGAGCATCCTCTTCTGCCTCCTCATCTTCGGGGGAGGATTGCACCGTAGAGTCCTCGGACGGTGAGTCCGATGACGCCTGGCGTCGGGAACTCCTTTCGGGTTCCCTTGTCCTTCTTGGTCTTCCCCGGCACCGTATAAGGAGCCGGAGTCAGCATCTTCGCCAGAAGAGCATCTGCTGCTCCTTCGGGTAAAGGAGACAGACAGTCGATCTGTCTGGCCGTTTCCTCCCAGTCCTGTCAGAGGTACGGGAGTTTAGATCCCGCATGGAGTCAATCTATAAAAAAATAAGTATCCTGTGAAAGGTAAAGAAGCTTACCACACTGGCTTGGCGCTTCGCGCTGAATCCGCAATCCTCATTAATGGGAGGGGGGGCCTCGGCGCTTTTGAACAGCACCCTCCAGGTATCTTCGTGAGTTGTGTCGAAGAGCCAGTTCAGAGTTCGGTGTTGTGCCGGGTCGAACTCCCACAATTTGCAGTCCCGTTGTTGGCACGGGAGGATCCAGCGGTGGAGCATGACCTGGACTACATTGACGAGTTTGAGCTTCTTGTTCACCATGTTTTGAATACATGTTTGCAGTCCAGTCAGTTCTCCCGAACTACCCCAGGACAGGCCCTTCTCTTTCCAGGAGGTGAGCCGCGTGGGGATTCCAGATCGGAACTCGGGGGCCGCTGCCCATGCAGGGTCACGCGGCTCGGTGATGTAGAACCACCCCGATTGCCACCCCTTTATGGTTTCCACAAAGGAGCCCTCGAGCCATGTAACGTTGGGCATCTTGCCCACCATGGCGCCTCCGCACTCCGCCTGGCGGCCGCCCACAACCTTCGGCTTGACATTGCAGGTCTTCAGCCATAAGCCGAAGTGGGGCTTGATGCAGAGGAAGGCCTCGCACACGATGATAAACGCCGGGATGTTGAGCATGAAGTTCGGGGCCAGATCATGGAAATCCAGGCCGTAGTAGAGCATGATCCCCCGAACGAATGGGTGGAGAGGGAATCCCAGTCCGCGGAGGAAATGGGTAAGGAACACTACCCTCTCATGGGGCCTGGGGGTGGGGATGAGCTGCCCCTCATATGGGAGCCGGTGCGCGATGTCATCGGGCAGGTATCCGGCTCTCCTCAGCTTCTTGATATCTCCCTCCGTGACGGAGGAGACCATCCACCTGCCTCCCGCTCAGGAGATGGTTGGGGAAGGTTAAGGTGGGAAGTGCGGACTTGGGTGCTAGAGCTCGAGTGTGCGAAAACGGATGAGCAAAGGAGGAAGAAGGCATGGATGAAAAGGTGAATCCTTATCCCTTTATATGGGCGGACGAAACTATGCACCCCCCACTAGCCTGGTAAAACTCGCTTATCCCCCAAGCGCCGTAATCGATGGCATGGTTGGGTTACCCACGCCCGTATTGATGAGAATCCCGTAATAAGGGGACACGATCTTTGCTTTGACAAGACGTGTCAAAAAACTGCCTCGCGTTATGTGCGGGGCTGGTTAAAGGAAACGGTTCGAATAATCACCGGGCCATGACATAATGTCGTGTTGCCAAAACAAGTCAGCAAATTGGATTTGTAAAAATATTATTCTCTCTACGGTGGTATGTGGAATTTATTTTGCAGGGTCGGACACTATCCTTGTATTCAAACTCTTCCGTGATGTATTCGGAGGAGGAACCCGCCTTGCAATGCCGAAGACAACACTGCGCGCCGGACTCATCGTCATTGAAGCCTGGTTCAGGGGCTACTGAGGGAGTGCTGGATTAGGGGGTCTCCGGGCAGACGGACTATATACTTTGGCCGGACTGTTGGACTATGAAGATATAAGATTGAAGACTTCGTCTCGTGTCCGGATGGGACTCTACTTAGCGTGGAAGGCAAGCTAGGCAGTACGGATATGGATATCTCCTCCTTTGTAACCGACCTTGTGTAACCCTAACCCTCTCCGGTGTCTATAAACCGAAGGGTTTTAGTCCGTAGGACAATAACAACTACAACATACAATCATACCATAGGCTAGCTTCTAGGGTTTAGCCTCTCCGATCTCGTGGTAGATCTACTCTTGTACTACCCATATCATCAATATTAATCAAGCAGGACGTAGCGTTTTTACCTCCGTCAAGAGGGCCCGAACCTGGGTAAAACATCGTGTCCCCTGCCTCCGGTTACCATCCGCCTTAGATGCACAGTTCGGGACCCCCTACCCGAGATCCGTCGGTTTTGACACCGACAAGGCATCTTCGCCTCGCGCCTTGCTACACACTTTAACATACCTATTAGGCATTATGAAAAAGAGGAAAAGTTGTTGGCTCATATTTTTCTAGATCATAAGAGCATGGTAGCACATGATTTTATTGTTAAGTATAAGAAGGAGATGCTTAACTATAGACTGATGTTTGATAAAAATCACTTTGAGACTATTACCTTGCCTTCTCCCTCTTTGTTCAACATATTTTCAGGCACATACCTTGTTTTGCCGGAGGCCGTTCAAGCATACCAGAGCCTGACATCAGCTCCAGAGCCGGAGCCACTATATGATCCTCACCGTCGGTCTGTTTATCAGTGGGATCCGGTGGAGATCGCTAACCAGTGGCACCCCGAGGACCCTCCTCAGTACACCGGAGAGGGCGGCTTTGATCCGTGGCCATAGACCAACTTAGGCCAAAAGCCTAAGCTTGGAGGAGTACGTATTCCTCACCGACATTACATTCGTGTTCACACACTCATGCCAATTGTCGGTGCTCATACTTTTTCATTGTATCATCCATGCTAGTTTATTTTCTTTTTAAGCTTTATTCTTGTGTGTTTGAAAAACCTTAAGAAAAACAAAAAATTAGTTGTAGCTTTTAGCTAGTTTACATTCTATGCTTGTAGTAGTAATAACTAAAAGAAAACCCAAAAAGATTTCTCGTTCTTCTTTTGCTTGCTGGGAGCTTTCCAGTGTAAATAGTTTTGTTTGTTTTCCTTTCTTTGGGGCCGAGAGGAGAATACCATGATGAAAATGTTAAGTGGCTCTCATATGCATTATTGTTGATCTAACAAAGAGCCCATATTACCTTCTCTTCTCCCTTGTATTGAATGCTTGCAGATTCTAGCTTAGTCCAATGCACGTGCACCATTATTATTATCCACACTATTCGGTTGTGCAAGTGAAAGGCAATAATGATGATATATGATGAACTGTTTGAGATGAGAGAAGCTGGTATGAACTCGACCTCTCTTGTTTTTGTAAATATGATTAGTTCATCATTCCTGATTCAGCCTATTATGAATGAAACATGTTTGCAATGACAATTAGAGATTATAGTTCCTCATGCCATGCTTAATTTGCTAGGAGTTTATAATGGTTTACCTTGCATGCCAACATTCTATTAAAATGGTTGTGATGTGGTATGATAGGGTGGTATCCTCCTTTGAACGATTTGAGTGGCTTGACTTGACACATGTTCACGCATGTAGTTGAAACAAAATCAACATAACCTCCACGATATTTATGTTCATGGTGATTTATATCCTACTCATGCTTGCATTCAGTGTTGATTAATTTTAATGCATGTTCATGACTGTTGTCGCTCTCTAGATGGTTGCCTCCCAGTCTCTTTCTGGCCTTCACTTGTACTAAGCGGGAATACTGCTTGTGCATCCAGCTTCATAAACCCCAAAAGTTATTCCATATGAGTCCACAATACCTTCCTATATGCGGTATCTACCTGCCATTCCAAGTAAATTTGTATGTGCCAAACTCTAAACCTTCAAATAAAAATAGTGTTTTGTATGCTCGAATAGCTCATGTATCAACTAGGGTTGTCTGTATCTTCCATGATAGGCGGGTTATTCTCAAGAGGAGTGGACTCCGCTCCTCACTCACGAGAAAATGGCTGGTCACCGGGATGCCCAGTCCCATGCTCAAATCAAATCAAAATAATTGCAAAAAAAACTCCCACGGGATTGTTGTTAGTTGGAGGCACCCGTTGTTTCGGGCAAGCCATGGATTGATGCTTGTTGGTGGTGGGGGAGTATAAACTTTACCATTCTGCTTGGGAACCGCCTATAATGTGTGTAGCATGGAAGATATCGAGATCTCTCGATTGTTATGTTGACAATGAAAGTGTACCGCTCAAAATATTATTCATCTCTATTTCAAAATCGAGCTCTGGCACTTCTACAAATCCCTGCTTCCCTCTGCGAAGGGCCTATCTATTTATTTTTATGACAAGTCATCACCCTCTTATTAAAAAGCACCAGTTGGAGAGCATCGTTGTCATTTGCATGTATTATTATTAGTTGACATTGAGTATGACTTGACTGGATCTCTTTTACCATGAATTACAATTTCCAGTCAGCCCTTGATCTTCAGGGGTGCTCTGCATTTATGTTTTGCGGTCTTAGAAAGGGCTACCGAGATACCATCTTGTTATATCATATTATGATTGTTTTGAGGAAGTGTTGTCATCCGAGATTTATTATTATTGCTCACTAGTTGATTATGCCATTGATATGAGTAAACATGGGACCTAAATGTTATTGTGAATATGGTTAGTTCATAATCTTTGCTGAAAACTAGAATGTTGGCTTTACATATTTACAACAACAAGAGCAAATAGAGTTTGTAAAAGTTTTTCTTTATCACTTTCAGTTTGTCAACTGAATTGCTTGAGGACAAGCAAAGGTTTAAGCTTGGGGGAGTTGATACATCTCCAACGTATCTATTTTTCCAAACACTTTTGCCCTTGTTCTGGACTCTAACTTGCATGATTTGAATGGAACTAACCCGGATTGACGCTGTTTTCAACAGAATTGGCATGGTGTTATTTTTGTGCAGAAATAAAAGTTCTTGGAATGGCCTAAAAATAAACGGAGAATATTTTTGGAATATATAAAAAATACTAGCGAAAGAATCAAGGCCAGGGGGCCCACACCCTGTCCACGAGGGTGGGGGCGCGCCTGCCCCCCTGGGCGCGCCCCTGCCTCGTGGGCCCCCTGGTGCTCCACCGACCTCAACTCCAACTCCATATATTCACGTACGGGGAGAGGGCTCGCCCCCTGCCTCATGGGCCCCCTGGTGCTCCACCGACCTCAACTCCAACTCCATATATTCATGTTCGGGAATAAAAAACAGAGAGAAGGATTCATCACGTTTTACGATAAGGAACCGCCGCCAAGCCCTAATCTCTCTCGGGAGGGCTGATCTGGAGTCCGTTCAGGGTTCCGGAGAGGGGAATCCGTCACCATCGTCATCATCAACCTTCCTCCATCACGAATTTCATGACACTCACCGCCGTGCGCGAGTAATTCCATCATAGGCTTGTAGTACGGTGATGGGTTGGATGAGATTTATCATGTGATCGAGTTAGTTTTGTTAGGGTTTGATCCCTATTATCCATTATGTTCTATGATTGATGTTGCTATGACTTTGCTATGCTTAATGCTTGTCACTAGGGCCCGAGTGCCATGATTTCAGATCTAAACCTATTATGTTCTCATGAATATATGAGAGTTCTTGATCCTATCTTGCAATTCTATAATCACCTATTATGTGTTATGATATGTTAACCCCGAAGTGACAATAATGGGGATACTTACCGGTGATGACCGTGGTTTGAGGAGTTCATGTATTCATTAATTGCTAATGCTTTGTTCCGATACTCTATTAAATGGAGGCCTTAATATCCCTTAGTTTCCAATAGGACCCCGCTGCCACGGGAGGGTAGGACAAAATATGCCATGCAAGTTCTTTTCCATAAGCACGTATGACTATATTCGGAATACATGCCTACATTACATTGATGAACTGGAGCTAGTTCTGTGTCACCCTATGTTATAACTATTGCATGAGGAATCGCATCCGACATAATTATCCATCACTGATCCATTGCCTACGAGCTTTTCATATATTGATCTTCGCATATTTACTTTTCTGTTGCTACTCTTACAATCACTATAAAACCAAAACCGCTACCGTTACTTTTGCCACCGTTACCACTACTATCATATTACTTTGCTACTAAATAATTTGTTGCAGATATTAAGTTTCCAGGTGAGGTTGAATTGACAACTCAGCTGCTAATACTTGAGAATATTCTCTGGCTCCCCTTGTGTCGAATTAATAAATTTGGGTTGAATACTCTACCCTCGAAAATGGTTGCGATCCCCTATACTTGTGGGTTATCAACTGCCAGGATATCAGTCTATCTATTGTTGAGCAGATCTTGATCAGCTTGAAGCTGCTGCTACTTCTTTTTCAGGCTCCCTGCAGTGGCTATTAGCTGTTGCTTAAAGCGCTCCTTCTCGAGAGCTTCCTCAGGCACGATAAAATCTTCGTCGCCGAGGCTCACCTCATCCTCGGAGGGTGGAAGATAATTATTGTCCTCCGAGTCTTCTTTTGCAGCCTGTTTATCAGGGCTAACTCGCCCATCCTCCCAATTGTCTTGTTCAGAGTTTTGTTCGACGGGGTTGTCTTGGCCTTCGTCATCGTCTGGAGTGTTGTTTTCTCTCGTGCCGGTATTGCTGTCTTTGCTGCGGCGTGATTTAGAGCGGCGGCGGCGGCGCTTTTGTTGCATCTCGGGAGGTTTATCTTCTACTGGATTTTTCTCCTTATCACTGTCACCCTCCTTGGGTGTGTCCACCATATACATGTCATTCGAAGAGGTGGCTGTCCAGCGTCCGGTAAATGGCGGGTTTTCGACTTGCTCCTCTCCGGCATCGTCCTCCATACATTGATGTCTTCGGAGTCATAATCGAGCATGTCAGTTAAGTCCTCTACTGTGGCGATGAAGTGGTGGTGGGTGGGTGATAACCCACAAGTATAGGGGATCGCAACAGTTTTCGAGGATAGTGTATTCAACCCAAATTTATTGATTTGACACAAGGGGGGCCAAAGAATATTCTCAAGTATTAGTAGCTGAGTTGTCAATTCAACCACACCTGGAAACTTAATATCTGCAGCAAAGTATTTAGTAGCAAAGTAATATGATAGTAGTGGTAATGGTGGCAAAAGTAACGGTAGCGGTTTTGGTTTTATAGTGATTCTAACAGTAGCAACAAAAAGGTAAATAAGCAAATATGAATATATGAAAAGCTCATAGGCAATGGACCAGTGATGGATAATTATGTCGGATGTGATTCCTCATGCAATAGTTATAACATAGGGTGACACAGTACTAGCTCCAGTTCATCAATGTGATGTAGGCATGTATTCCGAATATAGTCATACGTGCTTATGGAAAAGAACTTGCATGACATCTTTTGTCCTACCCTCCCGTGGCAGCGGGGTCCTATTGGAAACTAAGGGATATTAAGGCCTCCTTTTAATAGAGTGTCGGACCAAAGCATTAACACATACTGAATACATGAACTCCTCAAACTACGGTCATCACCGAAAAGTGTCCCGATTATTGTCACTTCGGGGTTAACGGATCATAACACATAATAGGTGACTATAGACTTGCAAGATAGGATCAAGAACTCACTTATATTCATGAAAACATAGTAGGTTCAGATCTGAAATCATGTCACTCGGGCCCTAGTGACAAGCATTAAGCATAGCAAAGTCATAGCAACATCAATCTCAGAACATAGTGGATACTAGGGATCGAACCCTAACAAAACTAACTCGATTACATGATAAATCTCATCCAACCCATCACCGTCCAGCAAGCCTATGATGGAATTACTCATGCACGGCGGTGAGCATCATGAAATTGGTGATGGAGGAAGGTTGATGATGACGATGGCGGATTCCCCTCTCTGGAGCCCCGAACAGACTCCAGATCAGCCCTCCCGAGAGAGATTAGGGCTTTGCGGCGGCTCCGTATCGTAAAATGCGATGAATCCTTCTATCCTATTTTTTCTCCCCGAACGTGAATATATGGGGTTGGAGTTGAGGTCGGTGGAGCACCAGAGGGCCCACGAGGCGGGGGGCACGCCCAGGGGGGTAGGCATGCCCCCACCCTCGTGGATAGGGTGTGGGCCCCTGGCCTTGATTCTTTCGCCAGGGGGTGCGCCCAGGGGGCCAAGCCTCACGAGGCGGACGACACAAGACCTCCTCAGGAGCGGCCTCACCAAGCTGGCTCGCGAGGGGCTGAGAGATCAAGGCAAGGAAAACCTCGTGAGGTTCCAATGATGTGAGCCATGACGATCGAGACCAGGCGGGCACCAGGCGGGTGCCAGCGTGCACAGCGTCCTTGTTTCCTCTTTGGTGCTAAGGAGGCAAGCATAGGCGAGGATTTCTGAGGCATTGGGCAAAGGTTTCCATATTGGTGCAATGAGACCAAGACCAGCAGGACGGCAGGACGGAGGTCACCGTGGAGCCCAAGGCGGCGTCACCACCAGAGCCTTTGGCAGCCGAAGACTACTTTTGTCAGGATAAGCTGTACTAGTTGTCCCCTTTCGAATTGGCCGTTGTTGGCTCCCTTTCCGCTCAATATTTGGTGAAAGGACTAGGGCCTCTATAAATAGGACTAGCCACCACATTAGAGAGAGATTGATCCTCACAACCACAAGTTCACCAAGCACAAGAACACCTCTCCTCAGGAGGCTGTTCTTCCCCTTGTACGGTTCATCATAGGCCCAAGAGGCAATACACCACCACCACACTGGAGTAGGGTATTACACCGCAATGGTGGCCCAAACCAGTATAAATCTTGTGTCTCGTGTGTTGTGAGTTCGTGTGCCTAGCCTAGAGATCGCAAAGTGTGTGAGGGCGTGATCAGTGAGGGAGAGATCTTCACGCGCACCCCGGTGTTTGAACCTTAAGGGTTTTGCCGGAACCCGAAATCCGACATTTGGCGCGCCAGGTAGGGGTGCGCCGAAGCTTTCCTTCCATCGCTCCGCGTTCCACCACTTCGTCGCAACCATGTCGGACGCTCGTCGCGCCCGAGCTGAGCGTCGGGCCACCCTCGCCGCCCGCGTTGCCCAGACGGCTCCTGTCGGCGGGCCTCCCCGTCGTTCTCCATCACATGCCGCCAACCCCGCCACCGGCCCGGCGGGGAACGAGCAGCTAGCATCCTCGTTGCACCCCTTGGTGCGGAGGGACGGCCGCACCGCCACTCCATCGCTGACCCCCGTAGGTTCCTTGTTCCACGCTCGTCACGCTCCCATGGACGCGCGGGCCGTGCTACTCATGGCGCGCGAGCTCCTGCGTTACCGCCTAGTCGACGACCTCTACAAGGACTGGCTAGACCGCATTGCCGAGCTCGTCAGCACCGCAGGGGGCTCCCCTACACCGTCCCTTTCGCTGCCTCATCCACCGCCAGCAACGGGCGACATAGCTCACACAGCACCTCCACCACCCCTGCACCAAGACAACGCCCTGGTGCCAAGGCGCGCGGCTCCGCGGCACGATCCGCCGCGCCAAGCGCCTGCGCGTGAAGAAAGAAGATGTCAAGAAGTTCCTTGACCACAAGAGAACGCTCCAACACTCCCCGCACAATCGCGTCAGGATCGTTTGCCGCGACAGGGCCATGCGCCGCTTGCCGTGGTGGCACGCGGGCGCCAAGACCAGGCTCCACCTCCACGGCGGACCCCGGTGACCATAGCCGGCTACTGCGCCTCCACCCCCGAGCTACGTAGCGTCGCATGGCCAGGCAAGTTCAAGCCAGACCTACCTCCGCGCTATGACGGCACCCCCGACCCCGCTGAGTTCCTGCAGCTCTACAAGCTGAGCATCGATGCGGCCAACGGCGACGAGAAAGTCATGGTGAACTGGTTCCCTGTGGCTCTCAAGGATGGCGCACTCTTGTGGCGCCTGAACCTGCCTCCAGGCTCCATCTCTTCCTGGAATGAGATGCGCGACCGCTTCGTCGCCAACTTCCAGGGCACTCGCGACCGCCCCCCCCCCCCCCCCCCCCCCCCCCCCCCCCCCCCCCCCCCCCCCCCCCCCCCCCCCCCCCCCCCCCCCGCCGCGGGTGACCTGCATCGCATCAAGCAACAACCAGGGGAGACCCTCCAGAACTACATCCAGCGCTTCAACAACGTTCATCTCAAGATCCCAAAGGTGACAGACGAGGCCATCATCTTTGCATTCTCCGATGGCGTCCGTGACATCAAGATGAAGGAGGAGCTCGCCATCCACGAGGAGTTGTGCACATCCCTGGAGTTGTTCAACCTGGCGACCAAGTGTGCAAGGGCTGAGGAAGGGCGCCTTTCCCTCCTCGAGCTCCCAGCTGCCGACCCGGAGGAGAAGAAACCCAAGGCCAAGGACATGAAGCGCAAGGGAGTCACCATGCTCGCGGCGGAGCCGGACACGAAGTGCGGCAGGTACCAGCCTGAGTCATCCAAGGGCAGCCGACCGTTCTGTGCCTTCCACAATGTGCACAGCCACAACACCAACGATTGTCAAGAGCTCAGGGCCATTCGCGACGGACGCTTCGGTCAATGCCCCGAGCGCAACGACCGAGGCTACGGCCTAGGAGGAGGACATGGCGGAGGACGCTGGGACGACCTTGGCCCATGCAAGGAGTGGCGCGACCGACCTCGTGAGGACCGCTGGCAAGATCAGCCTCATGAGGGCGCCTGGAGGGATCAGCCTCGCGAGGATCGCCCTCAAGGCAACCCTGGTCTTCCTCCACTACTGCCACCACCAAGAAGGAACGACGACCACCACCAAGACGAGGGGGTTGGGGGCTTCCAGGAGTCGCGTGCTATCGCTTGCATATTGGGCGGAGCTCAACCCCCAGCCTCATAGCGTATCTTCAAGCAGTTTGCTCACGAGGTGAACGCGGTCCTCCCCAAGCTCGAGGCCACTCGCCCGCTTAGGTGGTCCAAGTGAGCCATCACTTTCACTTCGGTAGACTAGCTCAAGTGCACGGCTACCGCCGGCGCTCTCCCAATGCTTTGTTCACCTGTCATCAGCAACATGCAAGTCACCAAGACCCTCATTGACGGTGGCGCAGGGCTCAACGTCCTGTCCGTCGAGACATTCGGCAACCTTCAAGTGCCATACGATCAGCTTCAGCCTACCAAGCCCTTCTCAAGAGTGACCGACGGCTCCACCACGCCGATAGGTCAGGTCCGCCTCCCAGTCACCTTCGGAGAACGCAACAACTACCGCACTGAGCTCATCGACTTCGACGTCGCCCACATCCGTCTGCCGTACAATGCCATCCTTGGGTATCCAGCCCTGGCTAAGTTCATGGTGGTGACCCACCACGGCTACAACGTCCTCAAGATGCCAGGGAGCGGCAGGATCATCACAGTCCCTTGTGAAGAAAGAGATGCGGTGTGCTCCCTTGCGCGCGCCTTGCAAGCAGTGTCAATCGAAGACCCCGACAACAATGAAGCTCGATACCCTCCTGAGGTCGCCCCCAAGAAAAAGAAGCAGCTACTCCGTGTAGGACCTCGGGAGGGCAGCGCCGCAAGTGGAACCTCATCAGGATCAGCGCCAGCACCTGGGGCGCCTCCCTTTGTCGCATAGGAAGGCACGCCCGGCGCCCTCCTCGGGCAGGGCTCAGGGGCTCTTTTCTGGAGGGCCTCAGACCTTACCAGCGTTACGAGGAAGGCACTCGGGCACCACTTGGAGGCGTGCTTCACGGCACGTCTCCCTCAGGAGGACACTGGGCAATGAGCGCCCGGTGCCCAGGAGTTCATCACCAAGTTGTCTCAGAAGCTTCAGGAAGCAAGAGCAATACGCGGCGACCGCTGCCCACCTGGCGTTGCTCCCCCCCCTGGCGAGGGTGGTGAGCTGCGCATCTGCATCGACATACCAGGGATCAACCGAGCCGCATCTCAGGAGCGCTTCTAGCCTTCGCATGTTGGGCGCTGCGAAGGTCCACCTAACAGCTACATTCGCATGTCGTTCGGCCTGCCGAGCATGGCTGCTGCCTTCCAGCGCAACCTGCGGAGCGTCATGGTGCGTCAGGAGGCCAGGCACCATGCAGTCCTAGCGGAGATGGCGATAGTCCTCAAGGAACCACCTGGGCCCCAGAGCCTCCCGAGGCTCGGGGCCCCGATGGATCGTGAGGAGCAACCCCTTCGCCGTGTACCTTCAGGTGCCTCAACACCCCTTCATCAACGGAACCAGGTGACACTTTCCAAGTTTGTTTAGCTGGGAGCGCCCCCAGGGCTGCATCATTCCCAGGCCGCGTGGGTCCGTCCCTATGGCATGTATCATTTCTTGTTTATGTCTTTAGCTTACCTCGCTGGGGGAGCCCCTCGGGCTGCATCATCCCCAAGCCGCTCGGGCCTGACCTAGTGGCACGTATCGTTCATGCATTTGCCTGAGCTAGTTTGCCTTCCGTGCTTAATCTATCTATGACTATCACCTGCTTGATTGTCGCCCACCATGGGGGTCACGCGTCGGTCGTCTTTCTTCAGGACCCTTCGCGTGAGAGGGTTAGGCACGGCGTCTATGCTCGGGCCCGTCCCTATGGTGTCGATAAATCCAACGGCTGAGCTCTGTCTGGTGGGCCCTCCCTGTTCACGTCACCTCCTGGTGCCATTGGTGCTTGGCTTTCTCATGCGGTAACCTCAGGAGATTCGTTCGGCGCAGGTTGTCTGACCATCTCGCAGGACCAACACAGCGAACAAGAATCAAGATCAGGTGCAACCCGCCTTGAGGTAGGGCCTCGTGAGTCTCGCGTTGGCTCACGAGTGCCCAGACACACCTCGTCTAGCCCTGTCGTGCAAGCCACGTGTCTGGGTAGGGCTGTACACACCCCGGGGGCTCCCCGCAGTAGGGAATCCCCTCCCACATACCAGTGGAAGCACCATGCTCCGCGCTGGCAGTCGACACTGCCGAGGAGCGGCTGTTGGGGAACGTAGTAATTTCAAAAAAAATCCTAGGCACACGCAAGATCATGGTGATGCATAGCAACGATACGGGAGAGTGTTGTCCACGTACCCTCGTAGACCGAAAGTGGGAGCGTTAGCACAACGCGGTTGATGTAGTCGTACGTCTTCACGATCCGACCGATCCAAGTACCGAACGCACGGCACCTCCGAGTTCAGCACACGTTCAGCTCGATGACGTCCTGCGAACTCCGATCCAGCAGAGCTTCACGGGAGAGTTCCGTCAGCACGACGGCGTGGTGACGGTGATGATGTTGCTACCGACACAGGGCTTCGCCTAAGCACCGCTACGATATGACCGAGGTGGAATATGGTGGAGGGGGGTACCGCACATGGCTGGGAGAGCTCAACTGATCAACTTGTGTGTCTAGAGGTGCCCCCCTGCCCCTGTATGTCGGATTTCGGGTTCCGGCAAACCCTTGAGGTTCGAACACTGGGGTGCGCGCGGAGATCTCTCCCCTACCGATCTACGTCTGATCCTCTCATGCAAACTAAGATGAAAATGATGAACAACACAAGAGACACGAGGTTTATACTGGTTCGGGCCACCGTTGTGGTGTAATACCCTACTCCAGTGTGTGGTGTGGTGGATTGCCTCTAAGACTGATGATGGACAGTACAAGGGAACAACAGCCTCGCGAGGGGTGTTCTTGAGCTGGTGTGGTGTGTTCTACTTAGTCTCTACTGGGTTTTCTCCTCCTGCTCCCTCTCCCTTTGTGGGGGCTAGCTCTATTTATAGAGGCCCTGGGCCTCTCCCCGAATAATTGAGTGGGAAGGGCGCCAACAATTGGCCATTTTGAAGGGGAACATCTACTACAAGTTATCCTGACCAAAGGTGGTCTTCGGCTGCCAAAAGCACTGGTGATGACGCCGTCTTGGGCTCCACGGTGACCTCCGTCCGGCCGTCTGGCTGGTCTTGGTCTCGTTGCACCGGAATGGTAACCTTTGCCTGATACCTTGGCCTGTGCTTGCCCCCTTTGCACCAAAGGGGAAACAAGGACCCTGCGCAGGCCGGCGCCCGCCTGGCCTTGATCGTCATGGCTTGCGTCATGGGATCCTCGTGAGGTACTATGACGCCCATATATTTAAGCTACAGTAACCCTCTACTAATGATGCCATGTCACCAAGATTAGTAATGTTAATCTCGCGTTGATTCAAACCGATTCAAAATTCAATTTTAAAACAAAGTGAAATAATTAAAAATTTCGAAAGTCAAAACTAAAAAGTTCTAGCTGTAGCAAATAATTCGTATGTAATTGTGGTGAATAAACCACATTCCTATAAAATATTTAAGTGCTCTAAAATAAATAAAATAGCAACATAAACAAGTAATTAAATGCCTTTTTGTGATTAATAAAATTTAAAACTATTTTATTTTGGAGTTCAACTTTTGTGGCAGTGGAATACATTGGAATACTAATCTAGGTACAAATTTTGTATTTTATAAAACAAAAATAAACTGGTAACTAATAGAAAACAGGAAACAGAAAACAACCCCTCCCCCCACTGGCCCAACCGGCCCAGCTAGGAGACCTTGCCCAGCCCAACCGGGTCACCTCCCTCCTCGCTACAGGAGCGGAGACAGGGCATGGCGCCCATCGACCGGCACCACTACCGACAACGCCCATGCGCCGCCCATCTGACGGTCCACGGAGGGGATAAGGCCGCACCAAGCCCCCTCTCCCTGAGGAACCCTAGCGCGCCCCAATCCCCGCCCCCACGCTCTCTCTCCCTCCCGAGCTCGTCCGCCTGTTGTCGTCACCGTGTCGTCGCCGTTGTCGTGGCCTCGACCACTCCCCTGCCAAGCCTTTGTATCCAGAAGACGCAGGCCATCGTCCTCAACCCCAAAGTGGACTGCCTCGACCCGGATCGACAAGACGGCGACGCATTCATCGATCCCCTCCGTCGACAACCGCTTATGTTCGTCTTCGATTCGCCCATCTTCGAGCAGCTCCGGCATCCCCGAGTCCTCCTTGAGCTCCGATGTGAGCTCCACTTCCTCCCCTGCATCTTCTTAAGCTCGTCCGAGCTCCCGCGTACGCGTACGCGTACGCGCACGTGCATACTAGCTAATGTTGCTCGTGCCGCCGCCTACTGTCGATATGCTCTGCTTGCTACCACCGCTCCCGCTACCGCGCTCGCTTGCCGCCTCGTCGCTGACTGCTGCTGCGTGCCTGCCGCCTGACGTCGCCCGCTACCGCCCCGCGCCCCTGCTGTCCACCCCGCGGCCCCGCGCGTTGCCTCGTTGCTACGCTATCGCTGCAGTCGGCCGCACCGGCGCACACCTGCACTCGCCTGCTGCTCGCCCCCAGCGCCCTTGCCCCTGCTCGCCGACCGCGCCGGCCTGCACCGCGTGCAGCCGCTGCTGCTTGGCCACGGCCACTGCTACTTGCCGCTACTACTTTCCCCTGCGGCTGCTCACACATCTTGGCCACGCCATGGCCATGTGCGTGTGTGTTCTTGTGCGTGATGTACAGCCACACAATGGATGGGCCATCCCAGATTAGATTAGGGGCCTATTTGTTGATTAGCTCTAAGCCTAGCACAAAACACCCTCTGTTAGTCCCCACCACTAAATAAACCCTAGTTAAAATTATGTGCAAATGATACGTGGGACCCATGCACTATTTTAATGGATAAGGTTTAACTAGCTAAGTCAATGACAACCGGGTCCCAACTGACACTATTGATCGGTCAAAACTTGACTGTTGACTTTGACCGGGGCCCCACTTGTCTGCCTTTGGAGGGTACTGACCTGTGTGTACTTAGCATATTAGCCATTTAGTATTTCGTATTAAAAATAAACATAGAAAATTCAGAAAATGATTAAAACTTTGAAATTTAATATAAAATAATCGGTAACTCGGATGGAAAAACTTTATACATGAAAGATGCTCAGAACGACGAGACGAATCCAAATACGCAGCCCGTTCGTCCGCCACACATCCCTAGTATAGCAAACAAGCAACTTTTCCCCTCCGGTTCATCTGTCCGAAAACGCGAAACACCGGGAATACTTCCCGGATGTTTCCCTCCTTCACCGGTATCACCTATCCTTGCGTTACGTCACCCCTAGCACAACGTATTGCCGCATCTTGCTTTGTGTTACATTTGATTGCTCTGTTATTTATTGTGTTCCCCCTCCGTTACTTATTTCCCGTAGACTCTGAGACTGCTAATGATGTCCGTGTGTTCGACTACATTGAAGACGACCCCTCTCTCTTGTCAGAGCAACCAGGCAAGCCCCCCCCCCTTGATCACCAGATATCGCCTACTCTCCTCTATACTGCTTGCATTAGAGTAGTGTAGCATGTTACTGCTTTCCGTTAATCCTATTCTGATGCATAGCCCATCATTGTTGCTCCAGTTGTTGATACCTTACCTGCAATCCTAAATGCTTAGTATAGGATGCTAGTTTATCATCAGTGGCCCTACATTCTTGTCTGTCTGCCATGCTATACTATCGGGCCGTGAACACTCGGGAGGTGATCACGGGTATATACTATATAATTTATACATGATGCATGTGATAACAAAAGATGGGGCCGCTCGAGGAGTACCCGTGGTTGATTCATGAATTAGGGGCTGGAAGGACATACTTTCCCGACAGCCCTCTGTGAGGATCTTTGTGGTGAAGCGACAGGGTAGGTTGAGACCACCTAGGAGAGAGGTGGGCCTGGCCCTGGTCGGCGTTCGTGGTTATTTCAAGATAACACGTTTAACGAGATCTTGGTATTTGATCTGTGTCTGGCCACTGGCCTATACGCACTAACCATCTACGCGGGGACAGTTATGGGCACTCGACGTCGTGGTATCAGCCGAGGCCTTCATGACGTCAGCGACTGAGCGGCGCACGCCAGATTGGACAATAAGCCTGCTCTTGTATTAAGGGGGCTAGTTCTGCTTCTGGCCGCGTTCGCAACATGCAGGTGTGCAAAGGGCGATGGGCCCAGACCCCTGCGCAATAGGATTTAGACCGGCGTGCTGACCTCTCTATTGTGCCTAGGTAGGGCTGCGACGTGTTGATCTCCCGAGGCCGGGCATGACCCAGGAAAGTGTGTCCGGCCAAATGGGATCGAGCGTGTTGGGTTATGTGGTGCACCCCTGCAGGGAAGTTAATCTATTCGAATAGCCGTGATCTTCAGTAACAGGACGACTTGGAGTTGTACCTTGACCTTATGACAACTAGAACCAGATACTTAATAAAACACACCCTTCCAAGTGCTAGATACAACCGGTGATCACTCTCTCTCAGGGCGACGAGGGGAGGATCATTCGTTAGGATTGTGCTACACGATGCTACTTGGTGAACTTACCATCTACTCTCTCTTCTCCTGCTGCAAGATGGAGGTTACTAGAAGCGTAGTCTTCGATAGGACTAGCTATCCCCCTCTTATTCCGGCATTCTGCAGTTCAGTCCACATATGATACCCTTATTCCATTTGATACCAATGCATACATATGTAGTGTAGCTCCTTGCTTGCGAGTACTTTGGATGAGTACTCACGGTTGCTTTGCTCCCTCTTTCCCCCCTTTCTATACTCGATTGTTGCAACTAGACATTGGGGCCCAGGACCCAGACGCCACCGTCGACGATGACTCCTACTACACCGGAGGTTCCCACTACTACGTGCAGCCCGCTGACGACGACCAGGAGTAGTTAGGAGGATCCCAGGCAGGAGGCATGCACCTCTTTCGATCTGTATCCCAGTTTGTGCTATCCTTCTTAAGGCAAACTTGTTTAACTTATGTCTGTACTCAGATATTTGTGCTTCCGCTGACTCGTCTATGATCGAGCTCTTGTATTCGAGCCCTCGAGGACCCTAGCTTGTAATATGATGCTTGTATGACCTATTTCATTTGTAGAGTTGTGTTGTGGTATCTTCCCGTGAGTCCCTGATCGTGATCGTACACGTTTGCGTTTATGATTAGTGTACGGTCAAATCGGGGGTGTCACAAATTGGTATCAGAGCCGACTGCCTGTAGGAATCCCCCTTCCACGCTCCTTGGCCGAAGTCGAGTCTAGTCATTGAAAAACTTTTACTAACATGGCTGTGTGGCTTACGGGCCCATGTCGCCATTGGGTGGTATTAGGATCTTTTACTCCTTGTCTATACTATGGGACTCTGATCTCTCTTCTATTCGGGCTAAATGAATATTGCTAAATCTAACATTAGGATCTCGTTATCACTTTCACCCAGAGAGCCCCTTATTACTGATGATCGCCTGTTGCACGTGAAGACCCTGAAGATACTCTCCGCTGTTAACCCGGGAACTTGTGTTCATCGCGTTTGCAATTCCCCTTCCACCGTCAACCCTTATGAATAACTACTTGCAGTTGTTATTCCTACATTCATCCCCAGTTGGTCTTGTTATTACAAGATACCCCAAAATACTCGTCGTTGTTTCGATAATCCTTTAAGCTTACTGCCTTGTTGTTCTTTGTCACCTGAATACCCCTATGGATAATTCTCGCACTTATCGATTATCAGCTCATGCCCCAGTTGTTCATGTGTTTCACAATGGTCTTCGAAATACTATTCGATCCTCCAAAAATCCTTAGTAGCTTATTGCTCTGCAATACTTGTCTGCTTGCATTATGGATGCTTTCCATATGTCTGGCAATATTCGTCAGTATCCTTAGACACCGTCATTTTGATCCTATTGATTCAACATGAGTGCGAATGCACGCAATCATCAGTTGATCCTTTCAAATTATCTTTCTGGCTCAGACGTCATTTTTGAACATGAGCTGGTTCTCGCCAATCATATTGTCGTCAAATTGTGCCCCTAAGACTATTCAACCTATCCATCCTTGATCAGAGCATCTAATTCTGATCCTTCGATTTGGATTCATAATTCCTTTGCATTTATGCTTCGAATTATTCAGATGATTCTATAACCTGATGCATTTGCATTCTTTCCTTTTCTTGTTGGGCACCGATACTCACATCAGATCCTTTGTGGACTGTCAAGTCCTTTGTTGGATTATTATCCGACAGCGTCCTTCATATTCAAGAAGCATGTGAGCATTTCCTCGGATACATAATGCCTTTGGTAAATTGTATCCTCTGCTTTATCAAGCATGCTCTACTATCGAGCTTGTGTTATTATTCTTGAAATTTGTGGTATATACTCCTAAGATGCCCCGATGGGTTGAACCTATGCCTTCCCCAAACGGTATGAACCCGAAAGTTTTCGCGAGTCATACTCTTCTGTTGTTTCGCCAGATATAATTTCTACACTACAGCCTCATCAAAAGCTAGAAGTAAAATGAAAGGTTATGCATTGAAGAAGTGGGAGTCGACCTTGAGCCTTTGCGTTCATGCCCATGGACCCGTTGTGGAACTTTTCATCGAAGCTTCTTGTAAATGATAATAATCCCCTTGTTATAAGTTCGTCCTGTATGTATGTTTGGTCCCTTGCCATCATGGTTCCGACCATATTTTCTCCTTAATACCATTTCTCGGACAAGTTGAAGTACTTGTCCTGTGCAGATCATTGCACATGTCCAACCTTTACTTTGATCTGCTGTTGAGTATTGCACTATGATATCTTGATAATGTCATGGAACTGCATAACTTCTTATGGGTTCTTCATTAACTGTTATATCTCACCGATTCCAATTTTTCTGGGATCTGGGTTGTCGTCAACCGAGAACACCGATATGTGAACCGATTCTGCATTCCGGTTTGATAACCCTATTAATTTCGTTGCTTATGATTTTAATAATGCTTCAAGCCATTCCTAGCCTGATCGGCTATACCATTATTGGGCTAATTTTTAACTGTGCTACCTGGTCCTTCATGGAGAAAAAATTTCGACAGTGAGCTAATCTTACGTCGATCTTCATTGTCATATCATTTCTCCTTGAATAGCAAACTTGATTTTGAGTTTTTTTCATACCCATGGTTCTGATAACTTTCGCTTCACCCTTCCTTTTGCTTGATGTCATCGATGATCGATTATATCCTCATGAAACCCCTCGACAAGTGTGTCGTGATCACCATCAACATTTTGACCCCTTCCAGGATATCAATTGAATTCATGATGATAAGTGCCATCCTCGTCCCATGGTAATTTGAGTTACCATCGACAACATCTTTACCTTCCTTTCATCACTAACTTGTTCATGTTATGGATGCAACTTGCTATCCATCTCGTATTATATTCTACCTTGAAGTATTACTGCCTTTTTGTCAAGGATGTTGTGATAATTTCACCACCTCTTGAGAATTCTTGTATCAGTGATACTTCACCATCACCATTCTTTTCTTGGTCCCCGTGTTGTTCCTAACAGGAATACCGACAGATGGACTAGTAATTTTAAAAACTTTTAGCAGCCTTATTACTTTGAAGTTAATGGTCAACATTTCATTCTTATACCATTGGTTATCGAATCGCCATTCTGACATTGTTTATGCTACCTAAGTCCGTATTTCGGGTGCACCATCAACCAATGTTTAATCGTGTATGTTTTCCTCGAGCATACATCATTATATCATTTGATCTGACAAAAAGCTATCTCCTTGTTCACATAATTGTGGAAATCCATTTTTTGAAAATCTCACTGAGTTGTCGCTGAGTTCATCAGCCACCTCTTCATCCTCTCCTTGATCTTAATGATGAACTCTTGTTTCAGAACTCGCTTCCATAGTACATCCCCCGAGAATCTTACAATGTCGTCTCGTCAATTGTGTTGCACCTTTTCTTCTCAGGCATCCTGAGTCTGAGGCATCCTGGCACCAATCAGATCTGAATCTCGGTCAGATATGATGATTGGGACATATTTCCAATAGTTATAACAACGGGTCTTTATATGACCCGGTAAGATGATGTCATGCCTAGCACACCTGGCCGGAGGCCCTATTGTTATAGTTTCCTTTTCAACAAGGCTATCCATTCTTCCGTGAGGAAATTGGAAGACTTATTCTATGATTTGTTCCTGATGGATCCTTTGTGTATCCAAAGTCTGATCTCTACCCAGTGACCATGCCAATGCTATCTCGAAGCCTGTCTGTGGTACTCCGATTTTCGACAAGAACATTTGAAGCACAATACTAAATTTTATCCATCAATTATCCAAACACCGTTGTATGGGTAATGTCAAGAAGTTTCTCTCCCCTTACCTATAGAGTTTTCTACGTTGTATCCTGTCATAGATATCATGCTCTGCTTGTCCTTGGGAAGGATATACCACTAAATGTGTTTAAACACATTTTTTTCCTTTCCATTGTTCTGTTTGATCTGATAATCATATTTTCCTTTCCATTATTTTATTTAATATTTCTTGTGATCTATATGATCTAAGAAGTAATAATTCATTGCTTATGTAAACACCTTGGTGTACTGCTCTGTCATAAGACCCTGTTACTATTGTTTATGACATTCCGGTAGCCACCGATGGACGAGAACCTTGCCTATTGGTCCGCCTCGTTCAACGAGCAGGAAAATGGTTCTCTTCATCCTCGCCCTTGGTACCAACGTTGTTGCCAACATAACTGGCAGGCTACCCTATGACATGCCTTGCTTACATGATCGTGCATGTCACACCCTCGATGCGACTATAGCTCCCACGTGTCGAGGCACGACTTAGAGACATAATCGCATTGAAGGCATATGTCGCAAGTTAGGCAATCTTCACAACATCCCATGTAATATAATGATAAAAGGGGAGATAACATAGCTTTCTTACACTCGCCACGTCAATCAAGTACATAAATAACGTTACATCATCCATACACTCAAGGCCCGACTACGGCGCCAAAACAAAAGAGAACCCAACATGCGACAACGATCCCAATCACCCCCAACTGGGCACCACTACTGATCATCGGGAAAGGAAACATAGTATCATTGAGAGTCTTCGTCGAACTCCCACTTGAGCTCATACGCGTCTCCTGGAGCGGAATCATCAGGCCCTGCATCTGGTGTAATAGTAATCTGTGAGCCACAGGGACTCAGCAATCTCGCACCCTCGCGATCAAGACTATTTAAGCTTATAGGAAAGGAAAGGCAAATATATGTGGAGCTGCAGCAAGCGACTAGCATATATGGTGGCTAACTTATTCGCAAAGGAGAGCGAGAAGAGGAGGCAAAGCACGAGCGAGATACTAGAGAGCAAACTGCACAAACATTACTCCAACAGCGTGTCCACTTCCCGGACTCCGCCGAGAAGAGGCCATCACGGTAACACACTCAGTTGATTCATTTTAATTAATTAAGGTTCAAGTTATCTACAACCGGACATTAACAAATTCCCATCTGCCCATAACCACGGGCACGGCTTTCGAAAGTTCAATCCCTGCAGGGGAGTCCCAACTTAGCCCATGACAAGCTCTCACGGTCAACGAAGGAATAGACCTCCTCCCAAGACATTCCGATCAGACTCGGTATGTCGGTAACTCAAGACACTTCGACAGGTTAAAACAAGACCAGCAACACCGCCCGAATGTGCCGACAAATCCTAATAGGAGCTGCACATATCTCTTTCTCAGGGAACACTCAGATTTTCCTAGGTACGGGTAGGCCAGCCCAGAGTTGCCCCTGGTGGCCACCGGTAGCTGACAGGTGGACCAACACTCAGAGGAGCACTGGCCCGGGGGGGTTAAAATAAGATGACCCTTGAGTCTGCAGAACCCAAGGGAAAAGAAAAGGCTAGGTGGCGAATGGTAAAACCAATGTTGGGCATTGCTGGAAAAGCTTTAATCAAGGTGAAATATCAAAAGGGGTTCCCATTATAACCCAACCGCGTAAGGAACGCAAAATCCGGGAACATAACACCGATATGACGGAAACTAGGGCGGCAAGAGTGGAACAAAACACTAGGCGAGAGGCCGAGCCTTCCACCCTTTACCAATTGTATAGATGCATTAAGATAACAAGGCAATATAATGATAACCCAACAAGTAAATAAATGTTCCAACAAGGAACGGCCTTCAATCTTCACCTATAACTAGCAACGCTATAAGAGGGGCTGAGCAAAGCAGTAACATAGTCAATCAGCGGTTTGCTAGGACAAGGTGGGTTAGAGGTTTGACATGGCAATTTGGGAGGCTTGAAAGCAAGCGGTAGGCATCGTAGCATTGGCATAGCAAAAGAGCGAGCAAACTAGCATAGCAAAGATAGTAGTGATTTCAAGGGTATGATCATCATGCCTGCACAGTTGTCAGAGTTGACTGGATCCTCGAAAGCAAACTCAATGGGCTCCTCATTAGCGAACTCGTCTCCCGGCTCTACCCAAACAAGACAAACAAGCAACAAGGACACAATCAACCACGTGCAAGGATCAAACAAGATGATGCAAAGATGGTATGCTATGCGGGATGCGATGCGGGATGCAAATGCAAGATATGACAAGGAATGCATGAACCTGGCCTCAACATGAGAATCCAAGTGTGCCACCGGAAATATGAGATGAAATCGCTTGAAAACAATATAAAGAACGCCGGAATCGGAGTCACGGTTTGGAAATGGCAAGCAATTCAAATATGACACCGGTCTGCGATTTACAGCAAGTAGGCATCTAAATGCAATGCGATGAACATGCTACAGCACCCAAACATGACAACAAAATACATGGCAGGGATGCATTCAAGATGCTTAACAAAAGTCTAGCACTGAGCTACGGCCAATTCATCCATTAACAGGTTCAAACAAGCATGGCAAAATGCATATGGCAAACAGATCTCGGACTTAGTGAAATTAACACTTGTCTGGAATTTCAGATCAGGTAGCACTCTTCGGAGCAACAAAACTATATGCTATAGGACCTGCAAATGGCAAATTAAATCATGGCATGGAGCTACTCAAAGAGCTTAACAAAAGTCCCTTAGTGACCTTGAGCCAAAAGGGATCAGAAAATCCAATTGCAAGCATGTGAACATAGCAAAAACATAATCTGTTTTCCGACTTAGTGAAAACTGGAGCATGCTGAAAACACATATCAAGTAGGCATGTTTACGAGCTTGATGCACTCACTACGTTGCAAGTCATGATAATCTAAGCATACACCCATCAAGATTACACAAAATGCAAACTAGACATGGCAAGAACAATAGCATAGCATGCACGGATCAACTACAACATCATCGGCAAAATTGCAAACAAGTTGACAATCTGCCCAGGTTCACCAAGTAGCAAAAGTAGAGCTCGATTGACTCAAGCTAGGGTGCTCCATAATTGCAAACAAAGACATGGATGGATAGAGCACTACAAGATTAACAAAACATCCTTACTGATCATCCTCAAAGAGGCACGGATCACTAGGAAACAACATGAACATATGGCCATATGAGATAAACGATCAAGGACTTAGTGAATTGCTAAGTCCCTGAAATCAGAATTACCAAGTGCACCACTTTGCAAGCTTGCTAGTCACCACACACATCACAAAAATACATGGGTTGCACCTCTGGAAAGATGACAAAACCCTTAACAAAACATATGTATGTAGAACTCATGGGCATAACATGCACACATTAATCATGTATTTTAGTTTTCCTGACAACGACCGTGTTTTGCAGGGGAGGTTTCCGAGGCGGGAGGCCGAACCTGCGGCGGCTAGCCAACGAGGGGCCGCAGGGCCCCGTGTGGTAAAAAGGAATGTAGTCCGGACTGAGACGCCGGCGCAAAGGTATAGCGCACCCTCTTTTCCCTAGTGCTATTCCTTCAGGGTATATTAACATTCGTGCTATCTTCAGGACAAAGAGACCTCGCCGGACTACATCCGGAGAGGTTGCCAATCGTGCCTCCACCAGCCAGGCTCCAATGCCTAGCCCGGAAGCGGAAGCGAACACAAGGCGCGTGCCGGACACTCCTCCAACAGAGGATGCAGACAGGATGTCTGCCACCAATTTCGAGGTGGAGAGTGCCAGGAACCACAGGCGTCGCCGGACAGTTCTTCGCGACGCTTGTTTCTCCCAAGAGGCATTAGATGCCTTCAATTCGGGAGATGCGTACCTCCGTGCCGCTCAAAATGGTTTAGCCAGAGCCACGGAGCAATATGTAAAAGACATACGGGTAAGAAAATTTTGGTAAATATATATATACCAGTAGCCCCCGAGACTTGAAACAGTTAGAGTAACTGATTTAAGGATCATTTGTTAAGCAGGTTCTTACAGAGAAGAATACCGTACTATCCCAGGAGCTGGAAGAGTGCAAAGCCCAACTAAAGGCCGCACTAGCCATGGCAGGGGAGCCCAAAGGGACCCCCTCTGGTAAGATATACTTCGAAAGATTAACATCTTGCGAAGTGCGGCGTGGGTGTAAATATGACAAATCATATTGCAGATGGTGCCAGACTGGATCCGGAGAGGCAACAACTCTTACGCCGGATAGAGGCCGGTGAGAGTGTGCTAACAAGGGTGAGGCGGGAGAAGAATGATCTTCGGGACGCCAACACCAAGCTGGACGTTGAACTCAAAGATGTTCGTGGCCAGCTGTCGGACTCCACTAAGGAGAATCAGCGGCTTTGACGTGGCATATTTAGTAAGTGCTTAAGTGAATCTTTGAAAGAAAGAGTTCGGCGAGGAAGTCGACTAATAGAGTAATGTTTGTAGGTATGCTAATGGGTCATCCTGCAGAGGAGATGCCCGGTTCTACGGGTGACCTTCTTCCCGAGCTCTCGCAACTGCACGAGCGAGTTCGGCAGGCGATGCGGGGCATTGCCCAAGCCTTATGGCCTTCCCACTCCATGCCCGAGGGCCTTGGAGAGCTTTCAGAGAAGCTTAAGGGAGCTCGGCGGCACTTCCGGTTATGGAAGATATCGGCCTGCCGACAAGGCGCCAGGGAGGCCTGGGCCATAGTGAAGACGCGGTACACGAAGTCTGACCCAAACCACATGGCTGAGATCGGACCTGTGGGGCCTGACGGGAAGGAGATCCCTGTAAGCTTTGTGTACGGCCAAGTAGAATTGGCCGCAAAGTATTCCCAGCAGGACTGTAAGTTAGGCAGCCTGTTAGATGGTATTGAAGAGGAATACAATCAGTCAGAGTGACTATGTAATTGTTGATTGACATGTGTAATGCCTTCTAGCCGGATTGTAGATCATTTGTCGTTGCCAACCTTTTGGCTTCAAACTCAGGACCTGACGGTCCGGAGTGTATCCGAATACCCTACCGGTTATGTTAGAACCGGGGTATGCATGGAGACCAGGCGTAGGGGTCATTAGTGCTTTATCGGACAAGTGCCCAACTAGTTATGTTATATTACATGGTTAGTAAGAAACATCTTCCAGAGAGAATAGTTCCGTTAGGGGTTCCTTTCTCTGGGAGGCATGCCCTAAAGTGCATGTCCAGGCTGCAAACGCAGGAAAATCATCTAGGGGCATATGTAAGTGAAAAAGGTCATCTTTTAGTTCACCGACCGAATATTCCCTTAAGAACGCTAGCTTTCGGCTTCACCCAGTCTGAGGTACACATCCGGCTGATCCGGCAGTAACAATCGCAGAGGTGCTCCCTTTACCACCTAGCCGAACAATCGGGAACGTGGGGGTAAGCACAGGAGCCAGGCAACCCAGCTTGGCCAAAACTTAAGTCATATCGATGCATATAATGGTGAAGAAAAGGTACATGCGGAAGTTTAACACATGTGGTGGGCATGAAGCCCGAGTAAATAAGCTTCTGTTAAAGAAGCCCCCAGGTTTAATGAGCGCAAGTAGCACATCACTTGAGGAGCCTTTAAGGGCTATAAAATAAAAGAGGGGAAGGAGAGAAATGATAGAAAATGTAAAAAATGGATGGAGGAAGGAGACAAACACAGAGTCCGGCGTTAGGCATAGAATCTTCGGAGACGGGCTGCGTTCCATGGGTTCGGCTCAAGTCGGTTATCCGACGCATCTCGTAGGCGGTATGCTCCACCGGTCAGGACTTGGTCGATTATGAAGGGACCTTCCCACTTGGGCTTCAGCTTGTCCTTTTTCTTGTCAGGCAGGCGTAGAACTAATTCGCCAACGTTGTAGTTTTTGGCCCACACTTCTCTGCTTTGATATCTTCGAGCCTGCTGTTGATAGAATGCAGAACGGGCTTTTGCCACATCACGCTCCTCCTCTAAGGTGTCCAAACTGTCCTGCCGATCGAGCTCGGCTTCCATTTCTTCGTACATGTGCACTCAAGGTGAGTCATGAATTATGTTGCAGGGCAAGACTGCCTCTGCACCGTACACCATAAAAAATGGTGTGTACCCGGTGGTGCGATTCGGCATGGTCCGCAGCCCCCAGAGTACGGAGTCGAGCTCCTCTGCCTAGTGCGTGTTAGATTCCTTGAGGGACCGCACTAATCTGGGTCAGATGCCGCTCATGATGAGACCATTTGCACGTTCGACCTGACCGTTAGTTTGTGGGTGATAGACGGAAGCGTAATCGAGCTTGATGCCCTTGTTTTTGCACCAGAGTTTTACCTCATCGGCCATAAAGTTCATGCCGTTATCGGTGATGATGCTGTGGGGGACGCCATAACAGTGTACAACCCCAGATATAAAGTCTATCACAGGTCCAGATTCAGCCGTCTTAACAGGCTTGGCTTCTATACATTTGGTGAACTTATCCACCATGACCAATAAGTATTTTTTCTTGTGGGTTCCGCCTTTAAGGGGTCCCACCATGTCAAGCCCCCAGACCGCGATGGGCCAAGTGATGGGGATAGTTTGGAGGGCGGTGGGTGGCATGTGGCTTTGGTTTGCAAAAAGCTGGCAACCGACGCATTTTTGGACCAAGTCCTGAGCGTCCGGCCGGGCCGTTGGCCAATAAAAGCATGTATGGAAAGCCTTGCTTACAAGGGACCGGGCTGCAGCGTGATGGCCACCGAGTCCGGCATGAATTTTAGCCAGCAGGTTCTGCCCTTCCTCTTCAGAGATACACCTTTGAAGGACTCCGGTAGTGCTTTTCTTATTAAGTTCTCCCTCATGGACTTTATAGGCTTTAGATCGCCGCACTATACAGCGTGCCTCGTTTTGGTCCTCTGGGAGTTCCTGCCTAGTAAGGTAGGCTAGGAATGGTTCTATCCACGGGGCGATAACGACCATTAGTACGTGGGCTGAGGTTGTGATTTCATTGGCAGGGCCTCCGATTATGTCAGATTGTTCGGCGTCGGACAGTGCGGTTGGGTCCGGGCTAATATTGCCATGTTCCCCTTCCCATACTACGGATGTCTTGAATAGCCTTTCCAGGAAGATGTTGGGGGGGACCGCATCGCGTTTTGCGCCGATGCGTGCCAGGACGTCTGCCGCCTGATTATTTTCTCGGGCTATATGGTGAAATTCGAGCCCCTCAAACCGAGCTGACATTTTGAGGACGGTGTTGCAGTAAGCTGCCATTTTTGGGTCCTTGGCATTGAAGTCTCCATTGATTTGGGATATCGCGAGGTTCGGATCCCCGCGCACCTCTAGGTGTTGAATGCCCATGGATACTGCCATCCGAAGACCATGTAAAAGGGCCTCATATTCGGCTGCATTGTTGGAGTCCGTGTACATAATCTGGAGCACATATTGAACTGTGTCTCCTGTGGGGGACGTCAAAACGACGCCGGCCCCTAGTCCGGCCAACATTTTGGAACCGTCGAAGTGCATGATCCAGTTTGAATATGTGTCGTACTCTTTAGGGAGTTCGGCCTCCGTCCATTCTGCGACGAAGTCGGCCAAAACTTGCGATTTGATAGCTCGCCGTGGCCTATAAGTTATGTCGAACGGGAGGAGCTCGATGGCCCATTTTGCAATTCGGCCCATTGCGTCACGGTTGTTTATGATATCGTTGAGTGGTACTTCTGATGCTACTGTGATTGAACACTCTTGAAAGTAGTGTCATAGCTTCCGGGATGCCATGAATACTGCATATGCAATCTTTTGATAATGTGGGTACCGTGATTTGCATGGGGTGAGGACAGTGGACACATAGTAAACCGGGTTTTGGAGGGGGGATTTGTGTCCGTCCGTTTCCCGCTCGACGACGAGTACTGCGCTGACAACTTGTTGGGTTGCTGCAATGTACAATAGCATTGGTTCGCCGATGTTTGGCGCAGCCAGGACAGGGTTTGTTGCCAATATGGCTTTTATTTCCTCGAGTCCGGCCGTGGCAGCATCCGTCCACTCGAAGTGTTCGGTGCGCCGAAGGAGGCGATAGTGGGGTAACGCCTTTTCTCCCAAACGGGAGATAAAGCGGCTTAGGGCCGCCACGCATCCGGTTAATTTTTGTATTTGTTTGAGGTCCTTTGGGATATCCAATTGTGACAAAGCTCGGATCTTGGCTGGATTTGCTTCGATTCCTCTACCGTATACAATGAAGCCCAAGAGCTTTCCCGCTGGAACGCCGAAAACGCATTTTTCCGGATTTAGCTTAATGTCATATGCTCGGACGTTGTCAAATGTAAGCCTCAAGTCGTCTACTAGAGATTCGACATGTCTTGTTTTTACGACCACATCATCCACGTATGCCTCTACTGTTTTGCCGATCTGGTTTGCCAGACATGTCTGAATCATGCGCTGATATGTTGCGCCAGCATTTTTGAGCCTGAAAGGCATTGTGTTGAAGCAGAATGGGCCGTATGGGGTGATGAATGCCGTTGCGGCTTGGTCTGACTCAGCCATCTTTATTTGATGGTAACCGGATCTAAGACTCAAAGGCCAAGGAGTTTCTGAACTCTGAAGTTTGGATTCCTGGATGTTGTCTAGTGAATCTAGCCCGTTTCCTAATTCTAATTCAGGTCTTGAGTTACCTCCTCCCCTTCGTGGGTATCCGGCTTGGAGGGATCGGGAATACAGACGTAGCTAGTCCTTAAGATAGGTGAAAAGTCGCCGCACTGTGCCTCTACCACGGCAACGTGATGGGTGACTTGGGGAGAATTTATTTCTCTTAGATCGGGTTTAAGCCCAACCTGGTCATAATCCGTAGTGACACCCAAGGCGGCGATGCGATCCAAGAGCTCGTTTACGGAGGAGAGCTCCATTAGATCTAACTACTCGACGAGCTCCGAGGTGACGTGAAGATTGCTTTTGATGACCCGAGAGGTCACCGTCGACGCAACGGCCGAACAGGCGGTCATGAGAAAACCGCCTAGCCGGAGAGTTTGGCCGATAGCCAAAGCTCCCTTAGTAACGGCGCCATCTTTAAAGACGGGAAGAGGCATCCTTCCTGATTGCGATGGCACAGAGGAACTCTCAATGAAAGCAACAATGTCAGTGTCAAAACCAGCGGATCTCGGGTAGGCGGTCCCGAATTGTGCATCTAGGCGGATGGTAACAGGAGACAAGGGACACAATGTTTTACCCAGGTTCGGGCCCTCTTGATGGAGGTAAAACCCTACGTCCTGCTCGATTAATATTGATGATAGGGGTAGTACAAGAGTAGATCTACCACGAGATCAAGGAGGCTAAACCCTAGAAGCTAGCCTATGGTATGATTGTTGTATGATGAAGAAGTTGGCCTACGGACTAAAACCCTCCGGTTTATATAGACACCAGAGAGGGTTAGGGTTACACCAAGTCGGTTACAATGGTAGGAGATCTTGAATATCCGCATCGCCAAGCTTGCCTTCCACGCCAAGGAAAGTCCCATCCGGACACGGGACGAAGTCTTCAATCTTGTATCTTCATAGTCCTGGAGTCCGGCTGAAGGTACAGTCCGGCTACCCGAACACCCCCTAATCCAGGACTCCCTCACCCAGGAGAACCTCGACGACTGCACCGTCGCCAGCAACTCTCGGGTACCACTCATCCCTCAGGAGCAAGCTTATGCTAACCATGGGTCGCAGGAGATACAGGTCTCCACAGCAGATGGCTGCCCCAATTCTGCAGCCTCATACCCCTCAAGAGGAGGGCGCAGGGGGCTGCAGGAGAGGGGTCGAGATTCGGGTTCGTCACCGCGGCGGTCGGAGCAAGGCGTTCTCAGGAGGTAGGCCCCCTGTCATGTAGGTTCCCCAAGGCCTGCCCCCAGCAGGGGACCAGTGGTCGTCGGGGGAACCGCTGGCGACCGCTCTGCCTCATTGGCGTCGTCCTGGTTTCCGGTCGCCGTCGATGGCGGCAGAGTGTGGCGCAAGGCGGGGCCCTCGTCTGGCGATATGAAGCAAGGCCAGTACCTGTGAAGAAGGCCCAGTGCCTGTGAAGCTCGCCGCCCCATGACACTCTCACATAATAATGAGTGGGGCTGTACATGCCCCGGAGTCTCCGGAGAGCCGCACTCGGGCCTCGGGGGCTCCCGCCCATGCCTAGTGGCAGCACTTAGCTCCGCGCTAGTGAGAAGACGTCGAAGACTAGACTAGGTGTCAGACGCGGCCTTTTGCTTTTGCCTTTCCTTGTTGGCGAAGTTCTTCGATTTGGATTTAAGTTGGATTTGAGCTTGGTGCTTGCGTGTGTTTGGGGGAAGGGGTGTTTAGTCTCGTTCGAGCAATCTCTCGCGTTCTGGTTTTGGCTTTGCGTCCAAGGTTAACATCGGCTGCCCCCCTCGCGAGCCGGGCCGGGCCAGGCATGTTCACAACCAGGACCACTGTTATCGCACCCTTTTCGGAGGTTTTCATCGCGGGATCCACAAGTTAATCAGAAGACACCTGAGGTGCAGCGGCCCCCGCAGGCCCGCTCGGGACTCGTCGGGGTCGGAAGGTACACAAGTCAGCTGACCCATCACCGGGCCAGCGGCTACGTTCACACACAAGATTATGCTTACCAGAGTACTAATTGCAAACCTTTACATGAGGGGCTTCCCCTCCCAAAATGCTCTTACATCCTTCAGGGCCAAGCCCGAACTTTCTTTGTGCAGGTTAACCGGCAGTAACGTGCGGTCAGTCGGACATATCACTCACCGCGTCTTGGGCATCCTCGGAGGCATCACTCGCATCGTCGGCATTGTCACCACCGCCGCTAGCATCTCCATCAGTGCCAGGCACGTCCACAACATCGCCTTCATTGGCGCCCACGACCACGCCATCGTCATCAGATGCAAAGGCCCTAACAAGGGCGTCCACGTTATCCTCCACCCACCGCGCCAGGTCGCCCCGGAAGGCAATGGGCACGGGTGCGATGGCAGCATCGAAGTCGAAGTGGGGGTCCCTGTCCTGCAGATGGCTGAAGACGCGAGAGAAGGCATGCCCGAGCAAGGCTCGGCTCCTCTCTTCGACAAGACAACGCGACCTCTCGGACCGGTTCCCCAGAAGCATCACCACATCGGTGAAAAATTGGAGGTTGCCAGCGTAGTTGACCTCGTGCGGCTCCCTAGCGGCAGCCTCGCAGACATAGCCCAAAGCTGTGTTGGCCCTCTCTCGGAGTGTTTGAAGCATGGGGGCATGCACATGCTCCAGAACCCGCCGCCGACGGAGCTCGTCCTCACTCCACTGCGCGACTGCCTCAGCGTCATCGACCCTCTGTTGAAGAAGAAGCTGCTCTGCCTGGGAAGAGGACAGCTCCGCCTGCGCCGCATTGAGGGCAGCTGCGGAGGAGTCCGCACGCCGCGTCGCTTCGGTCAGTTTGGCCCTGAGGGCTGCGGCCTGCCCTCGGCCTCGACCTTGATCAGCCCCAACCTCGTCCCGTATTCGCGCTCGAAGGCCGAGCGAGCTTCCGCCACACGACGATCGATTTCTTCCTTGGCTCGGGCTTCACGCGCGGCAACGTCATCCTTCGCCCGGGCCACCAGGCGCTCCCTCATCACCAACCGCTCAAGGTCAAGGTTGCGCTCGGCGGCCTCCAGCGTCAACACCTCCTCACGCTTCAGAAGCTCCGCCCGGTCAACAGAGGCCACCCCCATCGACTCAAGGGCCGCCTGGCGCAATTCCACTTGCTGCTCCAGGGAGTTGCTCCAGGCTTGGAGCTCCCGTGCGCGCTCCTCCACATCCTTGCGTCGTCGGTCTGCCTCCCGAGCCTCCTCAATGGCCAGGGAGTAGGCCTCCCGCGAAGCTGCCAGCGACGCTTCGGCCTTCGCGTTGTCAAGATCACGTTGATGATGCGCGAGGGCGATGGCTACCTTTAGTTTGCGCCTCTACTCAGCAAGGCGCAAACCTTCGGCCTCGAGGCGCGCATCCTCGTCAGCAAGCTCTACCCCAATATGGCTCACCGCATCCGCCGCCCCCTCGAGGACCTCTTCTCGAAGGGCGCGCCGCTCCCGAGCGCGCCTAAGCATGTCTTCTACATCACCCTCTTCCACCAGAGCATGCGGAGGGCCCCAGGGCGGCTGGCCTCCTCTCGGCGCGGGGCTGGGGGCTGGCGCCCTAGCCATCACCGAACTAACCTCTTTGGGAATCCAGCCCGGCGTCGGCCCGCCCACGGAGGAGGAGCCGAAGATGGACTTCAGCCATTCACCATCAATGATCAGAGGAGGAACGCGGGGCAAGCCAGATGTGCCCCAGGAGGATTCATGAAGAAAGGACAGCGAGCGCGCAGGCTCGAGGTGCCCTATAGAACGGACCACTCCACCAACTGGTCCGGCAGCAGGGGTGCTGCTCGATCTCGGCGAGCCCAGAGCTAGCGGAGAAGGCGAAGCTTGGGGGGATGGCTCCCGGGCTGGCTCGGCAGGTTCCACAGGGCAGGGCCTGAAAGGGCCACAATCAGTCACAGGGATAGCAAAGCGAACAAGGAAAGGAAGAGGAAGACTTACTCGTCCATGGCAAAGTACTTCCTGTGCTTCAACAAGCGGCAAGGGCGGTCGTTGCCACCCAAGGCCTCCTTCCTCTTGTGGAGGGCCTCAAAGTCTATGCGGAACCGTCCCAAGCTCTCCGCGCATGGGTCGGCCCCTGGTGCGGAAGAAGCGTCAAGGTGATCAGCGCTGGAGCAGTCAGCCTGGGGGGCACCGTCAGGCGTCGCCTCGCGAGGAACGGCTGGGGGCTCGGGAGCCCCGGCCTCAGGAACCACAGGCCGCAACTCCGGACCTGCCGCCGCTCTAGGGCGGGCCTTGCGAGACGCCGCCTTCAAGACTTCTCGCGGCGTCGGTGCCTCGACATCGGACGCCTCAACTCTCGCCAGTTCTCGTCTCCCCGCCCTGTCGCCCGAGGAAGGACCGCTGTGGGCGGCAGGAGAAGCAACCACGGCGGCTGGGTTCTCGCGGGGCCCCATGAAGCTAGCAGGGCGGAGTCCCCACTCATCGAAGTTGGGCATCTGCCTCACAAAATTGGCCCTGTCGGAGCAAAGATACAAGAGGATGCCATTACTCCGAAGGCTGGCTGGGGAAGGATCGCCAGTCGAGACCTTGAGCACCGTCTGCAGCACTTCAGGCGCCAAGTCCTCCTCCTGAAGCCTCATGCGGTCTCTATGCCCCACAAAGTCCCACATCCGGCGAGAGTGGCGCTGAAGAGGAGCAATGCAACATTGGAGGAACTCCTTCACCACCTTGGGCGCAGTCACATTGAGAACCCTCAAACTCTGGAAGCGGCGCCAGACAAAGGCGAGCCGGGGGCTCGCGAGCACCTCGTGGTCCCAACCCTCGTGAGGAACAGCAGGCGAGGTCGGGTGCGAGAGCAGAGGGTTGGGCACTCCAACATCCACGTATAGCCACCGCTCTCTGAACCTGGCCTCAGGAGGTGGAAGGCCGAAGTCGATCCCTGAAGTGGCCGTCCCTGGCACGGCAAAAAAGCTCATGCACCCTGAGAACTGAGTGGGGTCGCTCATGCGCAAGGAAAAGAAGTGGCGCAGCAGGCCAATGGAAGGAGGTATGCCTATCATCGCCTCGCAAACAAAAGCAAAGACAGTCAGAAGGGTAATGGACTCCGGACCGAGATGCATCATATGGATCTGATAATGGGAGAGCACCGCATTGAAGGCGGAAAAGGGGGGAACCAGACCCGCCCATAGAGCATTGGCAAAGAATCGGACCTCCATGACGATCCTATCAAGGGAGGCATGGGACGCAGGCCATGCCGTGGTCCTGCCACACTCATTGAAGATAGTTGCAAGGGCGGAGCGGACCTTGTCCAAAGCTTCTGGATTGAGTATGATCGACCGGGCGACGGCGGGGGTCGAGGCTGGACGTGTGCGGGGCGAAGGCGCGGGCTTCTTTCCCCTTCCCTTCTTCGTCGGCGCCATGGCATTGAAGAGGAGGAAGAACTCGGGCCGGATTGGCGGCGGAGGCTGGAGCTCAAAGAAGAAGGAAAGATAGGAGGCGGGTGAGCAGCGGAAAGGAGGAACGACTGTGTGCAACTGCGGGTCCGCTTAGCCGGCGCGCAACAAGGCGTCGTGGGGAAGCGCAGACGCCCACGTCCAATCAGTCGCCACGCGGCGCCCAAGGCCGTAGGCTTTTGGGGCCCACGGCGCTTCGCGCTCGCCCCTTCGCTTCCCTACCAGGCCAAGCCCGGGCGCACCATGGGCCCGGGGGCTACTGCCGGCATTTTGGGAATGGGGGTCCCCAGGCTTGCCTGCCTGCGGCCTGCGGCGTGGCTCAAGTGGGGGCCCCGCGCATCCTATCTTCATCAGCTCAAGACCCTCGCGAGGGGCCAAGCCTCGCGGGGCGGACGACAGGAAGCTTCCTCAGAGGGAGCCTCATCATACAGGCTCGCGAGGAGGCGGAGAGATCAAGGCAGGGGTACCTCGCGAGGAACCCATGACGCAAGCCATCACGATCGAGACCAGGCGGGCGACAGGCGGGCGCCGGCCTGCGCAATGTCCTTGTTTCCCCTTTGGTGCAAAGGGGGCAAGCACAGGCCAAGGCTTCAGGCAAAGGTTGCCATTCCGGTGCAAGGAGACCAAGACCAGCAGAGCGGCAGGACGGAGGTCACCGTGGAGCCCAAGACGGCGTCATCACCAGTACTTTTGGCAGCCGAAGACCATCTTTGGTCAGGATAACTTGTACTACCTGTTCCCCTTCAAAATGGCCAATTGTTCGCACCCTTCCCGCTCATTATTTGGGGAGAGGCCCAGGGCCACTATAAATAGAACTAGCCACCACAGAGTAGAGGGAGTCATCTAGGGAGAAGACATCTAGAAATCTGGTAGAACGCTAGCAGAGAGAAAGAGAGGCGACTAAACTCACCCTAGCAGTTCATCGCCCCAGCTCAAGAACACCTCTCGCGAGGCTGTTCTTCCTTTATACTGATCCTCATCAGCCCTGAGGCAATCCACCACACCACACACTGGAGTAGGGTATTACACCACAACGGTGGCCCGAACCAGTATAAACCTTGTGTCCCTTGTGTTGTTCGTTGTTTCCAGCTCAAATCATGCGAGGAGATCGGGCGTAGATCGGTAGGGGAGAGACCTCCGCGCGCACCCCGTTGTTCAAACCTCAAGGGTCTGCCAGAACCTGAAATCCGACACCACTGTTCAGCTGTTTTGAGTTACTCTGATACCCGGACTGTTGCTGTTGTTGTTGACTGCCCTAGCCAGATTCCTGATTATATCCGCCTTGACTACCCGGATGGCCCTGGCCATGCAAACCGCCACCGCCTGTGCCGGCGCCCGGGCCATGAAAGCCGCCACCACCTGAACCGCCACCAGGTCCGTGGTTACCATCGAATATGTTAGAATTCTTAAAAGCCTTCATGATCGTACATTCTTTCCACTAATGGGTAGCTGGCTTCTCCCAGGTGCCATGTCTTGGACAAGGTTCATTTAGCAGTTGCTCAAGGGTGGGACCTGACCCGCCAGACCGTGGAGGCGGCCTCCCCTTGCGTCGTTTATTGTTACCATGCGTATTGGTGTTAGCCAAAAACTCGCCAGCCTTACGTTTATTACCTCCTTGATTCGCCTGGTTGTGCTGGTGACCTTTGCCATTGTTGTTCTTCTTTCCCTTCCCTGTCTTCTCTTTGTCAGATGCGGGCTCCTTGATAATGTCAGAATCGGCATACTTGACGAGAGCCGCCATCAGCTGGCCCATGTCATTACAGTCATGCTTGAGCCGCCCCAGCTTCTGTTTCAGGGGATCAAGCGAAAAAATTTCTCCAACATTAAGACCGCAGAGCTGGCAGCCATCTTATCAGATGAATGTATTATTTCCTTCACCCGGCACACCCAATGGGTCGTGGATTCGCCTTCCTCTTGCTTGCAGTTAGTCAAATCCACGATCGACATGGGTTGTTTGTAGGTACCTTTGAAGTTCTGAATGAACCGGGCCTTTAACTCCGCCCATGAGCCGATGGAGTTGGGCGGCAGCCCCTTTAGCTAAGTATGAGTTGTTCCATCCAACATCATGGTGAAGTATTTGGCCATTGCCGCGTCACTGACCTCTAATAACTCCATGGCCATCTCGTAACTTTCAATCCACGCTCCGGGCTGCAGGTCGGCTGTGTAATTGGGCACCTTACGAGGCCCCTTAAAGTCCTTTGGCAAACGCTCATTACGCAGAGCTGGCACAAGACAAGGGACGCCTCCTGTCCTTGTGGCCACCCCAGCCTCAACAGAGGTTGCTAGATAAATCGGAAAAGCTTGCTCAGCCGCCTACTGAATCGCCCGTTCATCCTCTTGACGGATCCTCTCCTGATCCACCAAGTTAAGGGCTCCGCCCGGGGCCAGGTCGCGCCCGCGTGGTTGGTTACGGTGCTGGGCGTTGCTCTACATGTCCGCTGAGTCCATATGCCGGCTATATCTTGGGCTCTGGCTCGGGCGAGGGGTTGAATGGATTCTATCTCGATTGTAAGAATATGCATCCTGCTGTGCCAGAGCTGTTTGAAGAAGTTCTCTGACCCTTCGTGTTTCGATCACCGTCGGAGAGTCACCGTCCATTGGGAGAGCTGCCAAATGAACCGACGCAACAATTAAATTCTCCAAAGGGTTAGAGAAGTGACCCGGTGGTATTTGTGTGTAGTGAGGCGGAGCAGTATTCACACGTGCCGGCTCCATGGTCCGCGGTTGAACCGGCGCCCCAGCCCCTGGTGTTGTGATCCGGTTTGCCTCCGGCGGGTTACTAGGACCAGCCCCGGGCGTGTGAAAAAGGTTCCTAGGATCATAAGTCAGAGGCAAACGTGATTGAGCCTTCTGGTGCCTTCTCCTCATTACCTCGTTTGACGTGTTCAGATCGACCGAGAGCCGGAAAGTGTCTGCTTGAAGCTGCTGAGCACGTGCATCCAGAGCCGCCCATTCTGCGGCCATCCTGACATCTTCCACCACTAAATTTTCCTTGGCCTGTGTTACCTCTCCGCCTAGCCGTGCTACCTCTGTGTCATGCTGAGCCTTATCCGCTGGCTCAACCACAGCAGTCAACAGGACCGTCATCCTATCCATGAGGTCCATTAACACCTGAGCCGGTGGGCGCGCGGGGTCTCCTGACCCGGCCGCTGCTAACCTGGTGGTTATCGCTGTCGCAACCGTAGAATTCTGCCCAGGTTGAGTGCCATCCATGAAGACTCCGGCTCGATTCGGCGGCTCAGAGGGGTCTGGAATACTGCTGCCATCAGAACAGCCCCCAAGCCCACCATCTTGTAACTGATACAAAGAATCTGTTTCGCCTGTGGATGACTCACTGTCAGAGCAAACGTCCGTCTCACCACCATCCACCGATCCTTCAGAAAATTCCCCTCCATGGATGCAACCCACGAAGGCATGCCTCACGGCGGGTTGAGCCCGGGCGGATCTCGCGCGCTGAGCCATCTCGGCGAGGTTGGTGCTGAGCCGAATCTTCTGGCGCTTCATATTGAGAGGGAGGAGTTGATGTTGCCGGTTCAGGGCTCGGCTTGCCGATCCGGCCGATGAAGACATGGATTCCGCCGAAGGAGACCCGGTACACGTACTCAATTGAGCCGGCATTGGGGCCCTAGCCTTCGTCGTCGATGTAGAGCTTGCTGCGACGACTCTTGGTCATCCAACCCACAGCATATCCCTTGAGCCCTTCGAAGTTTCCCTTCAAGAACTCAAATCCACCATGCGCTGGCCCCACGGTGGGTGCCAACTGTCATGGAATTGTCACGGCAGATGTCCTAGTGAAAGAACTTAGTCATGGAGCCATCGCAACAAGGAAGATTAAAGGGGTTAATCGGGACAAAGGACACGAAAGGTTTATACTAGTTCGGCCCCTAGCGGTGAAGGTAAAGCCTAGTCCAGTTGATGTGATATTGCTAGGTTTAGATGACCATGGAGCAAAATACACTAGCTTGGCTTCTTGATCTGTTGTCTGTTACCCTAAGCCGCCACCGGGTCATCCCCTTATATACACGTGTTGACGCCTGGCAGCCTATAGAGTCCCGACCGGCTCATATAACGTGTCCGGCTCGGTGACTTCCTTTACATGCCTTTCTTTACAAGTCTTTCTTACCCATGGCGGTTTACAATCACGGGCCTCAAGCCGCCTCTAGGCTTGGGCCTACTTCAAGTCTTATACTAAACCATCGCCTTGTATATTCACTTGAACTTTTAGTACCCCGCCATGAGGATTAACACGGCCCCTTCTGGGCGAGTCATACCTGGTAGTTATATCCCCAACACCTTCCATGTTTTGCGTGTCAGCTCTATTATTTATTTGTTTGCTGCATTTCATCATGTCATCATCGCATCATGCGCATTGCACCGGCACTCCGTTGCCATCATGTTTTCAAAACTTGCATACGTTCGGGTCTCCCAGTTCCTTTTGTTATCCGTTCTAAGCCCAACCACACTTGCACGCGCCCGCGACATGTCCGAAATATTATTTTATAAGTGGTTGGAAAATGTTCTCGGAATGGGATGAAAGTTGGCGTGCGGTGTTGTTATGTTGTCAGTAGGCGCCTACTAAGTTTCATCGCATTCAGAGTTTGTTTGATGCCCCAACGGATAACCATAGCTGCAGTATAGTTGGTCTATGCCTCGGGCGTTTTCGGTCTCCGGAATCCGTGCCGGGCTGCATTTCTTCCCTCTCCTCTCAGCCCAACCCTCATACACAGCCCACCTAGCCCCCCTCTGACCAGTGCCATCGGATCGCGATCGAAGGGCTCCGGAAGCCCCCAAATCCTCCTAACCTAGCCCCTTTGTCTATATATAGACCTTCCTTTCCAAAAATGAAAACAACCCTACCCCCACCTACCTCCAGCCGCAGTCAACCCCGTCTTCCTCATTTTCAACACCAAGCCCCCCCGCCGCTGCCACTTGTCGCCAGCCCAGAGGCCAACGCCGCCACCCACCATCGGCCCCGGCCAATCCCCTTGCTCCACGTCGCCTACCCCGCCTCCCGCAGCCATGCACACGCCTTCACATCGCCCCTATCTCTAACCCCCGCCTGGGCCCGCCGAAGCCCGTCTGTGGCCCGACTCCGCCGCCGCTTGCGCCCTAGCTCCCCGCTCCAGCACCTCGCTCGCTCCGCTCGATCTGGATCGGAGGCGCCCGATCCCGAGCTCCCCAGTGCCCACGACCTTCCAGTCAGCCGTCGACCTCGCCAGAGCGCGTTGCCGCCGCCTCAGGTGAGCAGCGCCCCTAAGTGCCCGTTTTCCCCTCTCCCTCGTTCTCCCTCTCCCTCTCACCGGAGCTCTCTCACTCTCCTGCAGGTGACCGCGCCCCGCCGCCCTAGATCGTCATGCTCCGTCGCCGTCGGCCGGATCCGCCACCGGGAGGGCAGATCTGCTCGTCCCCGCCAACCGTGGCCTCCGCTCTCGCCGTCCCCGCCGCCAAGCTCCTAGCGCCGCCACCATGCCTTCCCTTGATCCCCTCTGGATTGAAGAGGACGACAGGCTCAGATGACCATGTGGGCTCCTGCAAAGGCTGGCCCAGCCGCGAGGCCCACCTCCTTCCATGTTCCCACGTGGCCCAGTCCATAGCCAGCGCCAGGCCTCCTCTGCTTCCAATCAGGCCTCAGCCCATGGGTGAGCAGCCAAACATCTCCTGTCCTATGCTCCTATTGGGCCAGCCAGATTCGGCCTATGTTGTTTTTTCCTGACCTGCGATTTTGCTAATTATTTGAGAGAAAACAGATTTACAGGAAACCCCTTGCATTTCATGCATATAATAACTCAAGATTTGTGCATCGGATTAAATTAAGTTATATATGGAAAATGCTTAGAATTTTTCTAGTTTCATAATTTCCAACTTTCATCCATGTTAAAATGTTTAAAATGTTGTTTGCATTTAATTTGCATATTGCCATCTTAAAATGATTTAATTCATAATTAATTAACCATAGCTCGAATTTAAATAAACTTTATATGCAAATGGGGTAGAAAAAAGCCTAGTTTAACATGGCGCTCTCATCTTGCATGTTTAACAACTCTAAAATATGGTTTAGGGCAGAACAGTACCAAATTCATAATATGCATATGGGGATTTTCCGGAATTGTTGTTTGTTATTTCCGACCTCATTTAAACTTGCCTAAATAGTTAGTTTACTTATGCCTCATCTCTTGCCATGTTAACCAACATTTAACTTTGTTGAGTACCTAAACGAGAGCGAACTAAAGAACTTGAATGTGGTGTTTCGTCAATATGCATCTTGTTACATGTTGAGCTCCACTTAACTTGTAGTTTTGTTTGTGCACTTTGCCATGCATATTTAAACCGGACATGCATCATACTTAGTTGTTGATCATGCCATGTTTATGCTTGCATGTTTACCATGTTGCTTGCTTCTTTCCGGTTTGCTTCTCTCGTTAGCTTCGGTTTCGTTTCAGAGTTGTGAGGATTCGTTCAACTACATCTGTTTGTCTTCTTCATGAACTCGTTATTCTTCCTTGCGAGATCTTAGGCAAGATGACCATTACCCACGATATCACTTCTATCTTTGCTTTCTAGTTGTTCGTTCTATCGCTATGTCGTGCTACCTACCACTTGTTTATCATGCCTCCCATATTGCCATGTCAAGCCTCTAACCCACTTTCCTAGCAAACTGTTGTTTGGCTATGTTACCGCTTTGCTCAGCCCCTTTTATAGCGTTGTTAGTTGCAGGTGAAGTTGAAGATTGCTCCATGTTGGAACATGTTTTTGTTGGGATATCACAATATCTCTTATTTTAATTAATGCATCTATATACTTGGTAAAGGGTGGAAGGCTCGGACTTATGCCTGGTGTTTTATTCCACTCTTGCCGTCTTAGTTTTCGTCATACGGGTGTTATGTTCCTTGATTTTGCGTTCCTTACGCGGGTGGGGTTATGGGACCCCCTTGACAGTTCGCTTTGAATAAAAATCCTCCAGCAAGGCCCAACCTTGGTGGAGCATTTTCCTAACAACCTAAGCATTTTCCCTTGGGTTCTGCGGACCCGAGGGTCATATTTATTTTAAACCCCCCCAGGCCAGTGCTCCTCTGAGTGTTGGTCCAACATGGGCGAGGTCCGGCGCCCCTGGGCAACCAGGGTCTATGCCAACCCGACATCTGGCCCATATGGTGTGCCCTGAGAAAGAGATATGTGCAGCTCCTATCGGGATTTGTCGGCACATTCAGGCGGTCTTGCTGGTCTTGTTTTACCAGTGTCGAAATGTCTTGTAACCGGGATTCTGGGACTGATTGGGTCTTTCCTGGAGAAGGAATATCCTTCGTTGATCGTGAGAGTTTGTAATGGGCTATGTTGGGACACCCTTGCAGGGTATAAACTTTCGAGAGCCATGCCCGCGGTTTTGTGGCAGATGGGAATTTGTTAATATCCGATTGTAGAGAACTGGACACTTGACTTAATTAAAATGAATCAACCGCGTGTGTAGCCATGATGGTCTCTTCTCGGCGGAGTCCGGGAAGTGAACACGGTTTGGGTTATGTTTGAACGTACATAGTTTCGGGATCACTTCTTGATCACTTCTAGCTTCACGACCATTGTGTAGCTTCTCATCTACTCTTATTTGCGTATGTTTAGCCACCATATTTGCTTAGTGCTTGCTGCAACTCCACCTCATTACCTTATCCTACCCATAAGCTTAAATAGTCTTGATCTCGCGGGTTTTGAGATTGATGAGTCCTCGTGACTCACATATACTACCAAAACAGTTGTAGGTGTCGATGATGCCAGTGCAGGTGATGCTACCGAACTCAAGTGGGAGTTCGACAAGGACCTTGGTCGTTACTATGTGGCGTTTCCTGATGATCAGTAGTGGAGCCCAGTTGGGATGATCGGGGATCTAGCATTTGGGGTTTATCTTCCTTTTCATTTGGATTTGACCGTAGTCGGTCTATGTGTGTATTTTGGATGATGTATGAATTATTTATGTATTGTGCGAAGTGGTGATTGTAAGCCAACTCTTTATCCCTTTCTTGTTCATTACATGGGATTGTGTGAAGATTACCCCTCTTGCGACAAAACCACTATGCGGTTATGCCTCTAAGTCGTGCCTTGACACGTGGGAGATATAGCCGCATCGTGGGTGTTACAAGACTGAATGAAAGATATGGTTTGAACGAACTTGCATTTTTCTCTCTTAATGTACAGACTTATCAAATGATTTTCTTTTGAAAAAAATTCAATGGTATTTAAATATTAAACACTCATCGATGTCGGCGTTTTGGGAACGGGGGTCCCCAGACTTGCCTGCGGCATGGCTCAAGTGGGGGCCCAGCGCGGCCCACCTTCATCAGCTCAAGCTCAAGACCCTCGCGAGCGGCCAAGCCTCACGGGGTGGACGACAGGAAGCTTCCACAGAGGCAGCCTCATCAGGCAGGCTCGCAAGGAGGCGAAGAGATCAAGGCAGGGGTCCCTCGCGAGGAGCCCATGACGCAAGCCATGAGGATCGAGACCAGGCGGGTGCCGGCCTGCGCAGTGTCCTTGTTTCCCCTTTGGTGCAAAGGGGGCAAGCACAAGCCAAGGCACCGGGCAAAGGTTACCATTCCGATGCAACGAGACCAAGACCAACAGAGCGGCAGGACGGAGGTCACCGTGGAGCCCAAGACGGCGTTATCACGAGTGCTTTTGGCAGCCGAAGACCGCCTTTGGTCAGGATAACTTGTACTATATGTTCCCCTTCAAAATGGCCAATTGTTGGCGCCCTTCCCGCTCATTATTTGGGAAGAGGCCCAGGGCCTCTATAAATTGAGCTAGCCACCACGGAGTAGAGGGACAGCGAGAGATCTGGTAGAACCCTAGCAGAGAGTGAAAGAGACGACTGAACTCACCCCAGCAGTTCATCGCACCAGCTCAAGAACACCTCTCGCGAGGCTGTTCTTCACTTGTACTGTTCATCATCAGCCCCTGAGGCAATCCACCACACCACACACTGGAGTAGGGTATTACACCACAACGGTGGCCCGAACCAGTATAAATCTCGTATCCCTTGTGTTGTTCGTTGTTTCCAGCTTAGATCACGCGAGGAGATTGGACGTAGATCGGTAGGGGAGAGATCTCCGTGCGCACCCCAGTGTTCGAACCTCAAGGGTCTGCCGGAACCCAAAATCCGACATTTGGCGCGCCAGGTAGGGGTGCGCCAGAATCCTTCTTCCTCCGCATCACATTCCGTTGCCTCGCCATTCAGATGTCAAGCGACTCGGTAGCCAACGCCGACCCCTGGGCAGCGTGGCCCGCCCACGCCGTGGCACCAGCCCAGGGCGACCTCAACCTTGCGCCTCAGGCTGCCCGCGCTCCGCAGGGCACTGCGAGGCATTGACGACGCAGCCAAACACCGCCTGCCCTCACACCACGGCAGGTGCGGGCTGCAGCAAGGGCCTCAGACCATGCCGCGGCCACAGTGTCGTACACCCAACGGGAGCAAGCGATTTCCAGGGCCACGCTCACGGTGGCCCGAGAGCTGCTACGGTGTCGACTGCTGGAGGGCGCCCGCGACATGTTGTTGGAGCGAGTAGCTGAGCTCCTGGACGCCGCCGCCTCAGGAACACCTCCTTTATGCGTCCAGCTGCCACCCCAGACCCAAGGTGGGCCGCATGGTGGCATCGTGTGCGCGCATGCGACTTCCAGTGGACTCCAGGGCCCGTCCAGCGCCAACACCTCCGCCGGCACTGGGCGATAAGTCACGCCAACTGTAACACCCTCGATGCGACTATATCTCCCACGTGTCGAGGCACGACTTAGAGGCATAATCGCATTGAAGGCATATGTCGCAAGTTAGGCAATCTTCACAACATCCCATGTAATATGAATAATAAAGGGGAGATAACATAGTTGGCTTACACTCGCTACGTCAAACAAGTACATAAATAACATTACATCATCCAAACACTCATGGCCCGACTACGGCGCCAAAATAAAAGAGAACCCAACATGCGACAACGATCCCGTTCACCCCCAACTGGGCACCACTACTGATCATCAGGAAAGGAAACATAGTAACGTTGAGAGTCTTCGTCGAACTCCCACTTGAGCTCATACGCGTCTCCAGGAGCGGAATCATCAGGCCCTGCATCTGGTGTAATAGTAATCTGTGAGCCACAGGGACTCAGCAATCTCGCACCCTGGCCCGGGGGGGTTAAAATAATGATGACCCTTGAGTCTGCAGAACCCAAGGGAAAGAAAAGGCTAGGTGGCAAATGGTAAAACCAAGGTTGGGCATTGCTGGAAAAGCTTTAATCAAGGCGAACTATCAAGGGGTTCCCATTATAACCCAACCGCGTAAGGAACGCAAAAATCCGGGAACATAACACCGATATGACGGAAACTAGGGCGGCAAGAGTGGAACAAAACACTAGGCGAGAGGCCGAGCCTTCCACCCTTTACCAACTATATAGACGCATTAATATAACATAGCAATATAATGATATCCCAACAAGTAAATAAATGTTCCAACAAGGAACGACCTTCAATCTTCACCTGCAACTAGCAACGCTATAAGAGGGGCTGAGCAAAGCGGTAACATAGCTAATCAACGGTTTGCTAGGACAATGGTGGGTTAGAGGTTTGACATGGCAATTTGGGAGGCTTGAAAGCATGTGGTAGGCATCGTAGCATTGGCATAGCGAAAGAGCGAGCAAACTAGCATAGCAAAGATAGTGGTGATTTCGAGGGTATGATCATCTTGCCTGCATAGTTGTCAGGGTTGACTGGATCCTCGAAAGCAAACTCAACGGGCTCCTCGTTAGCGAACTCGTCTCCCGGCTCTACCAAAACAAGATAAACAAGCAACAAGGATACAATCAACCACGTGCAAGGATCAAGCAATATGATGAAATGATGATAAGCTATGCGGGATGCGATGCGGG
>NC_053023.1:357267033-357322033 GCF_003073215.2 Triticum urartu
TATTATACGCCTCGTTTCAACAAACGATTAAAAAACTAGAGCGAAAACAGTATCGAAAATTGCAAAAATTTCAAAAAAGCAGAATTCCGCGATTTAGTAAATTTGAAACTGCTCTTAAACAGTAACGAATTAGAGAAAACAATAATTATGAAAAAGATGCGCCTCAACGATATCTATCCAACGGTGTATCATTTGGCTCATTCCTACAAGCGGTTTAGAAAAAAACGCGGAAAAAAGCTAGCTAACACTCTTTGTGCCGCACCGTTTTTGAAACAGCTCTTAAACCGCGGAGAATGTTGAAAAGTGTTCCACATGGCGAAGTTGCACCTAATCCGTAGCTTTCCAATGGTATATTACATGCCTCGTTCAGATAAACGGTTAAAAAATTAGAGCGAAAACAGTACCGAAAAAACACTACGCGCAGTTTTTTCTGACGCGAAGTTCACTAGTCTCTGTAATGCAGTGCTCTTAGTAAAGAAAGTGCAGTGCCCTCGCGTTGAGCATGTAGTGCGGAAGTGTTATCAAAATAACTATTCTGATAATATTATCAGAATAGACCGGCTGTATATATATATATAGTGTTACTATTCATCAACCAGGGTGCAGAATAAGTTATTCTTCACCCGAGGTAATCTTACGATCATTTCATCATTAAATTACATTTCGAATTCAAATAGTTATATTCCTATTGATTCACTACATAAAATTTGACATAAGAAAATAAGAATATAGGTCATAATACAAGAAAATTTGCAGTTTATGTGTATTTTAGACTATGTTTTTATGTTATTAATTTTACATAACATAAAATATTTTTTACGGCGATTATATATTTTCTTACTGTCCCTTTTTGCGTCGGAAATAAGACAAAACTTACGGAACGTAAATTTACGGTGCATTGATGGTAAAATAGAGGGCGGTGAAGAATAACTATGCCTCACCCAGGGTGACGAATAGCGCGACCCTATATATATATATCATATCAATCCTATTAAACCTTGTTGATGTCTAGGACTTTATTGATGTTCATGAGTGTGATGACATTTTGAAAAAATATTTCAAACTTCCCCGTCATATTACGTATCATATTTTGAAAAAAAAGTTTCCATTTTTTTTGAAACCAATTTTTTTCTGTTACTAGTGGCGCACCTAGCAAATGGTGCGCCACTAGTAAGTTTGATTTTTTTTTCATTTCCCCCTCTAGATCTTAAAAGCCCCGTATCTTTCATTCTGTTAGGTTTTGGGGGATTTTGAAGATGTTGAGTAGATGATTTTTCAAATAATTTTTTTTCGAGTAGATGATTTTTCATATATTTTTTTTTAATCCGAGTTCGTATGCAAAAGTTATGCCCATCTTACTAAATTCCGGAGAGATTTTGCAAATAAAGTCGACATTCATATTTGTAAATTTTCCCAACAACTAGACCACATATCACATGGGAAACTTATTTTCTTTTATTTTTTTGACATTTCCAGCATTTTCTTTTATTTTTTTAAACTTAAAAGACGGTCCACAGGGGGGTGCATTTAGCACCAGGGTTACTAATGGCGCACCTGATGTGTGGTCCGCCATTAGTAGTTTTGAAAAAAATATAAAAAAAATGTTAGTAATGGCGCACCAATGGACAGTGCACCATTAATTGTTTTAACTAGTAATGGCGCACTATCCCATGGTACGCCATTACTAACAATTTTTTTTCAAAACTACTAATGGCGCACAGTGGGTGTGGTGCGCCATTACTATGTCATCTAGTAATGGCGCACTATCCCATGGTGCGCCATTACTATGTCAACTAGTAATGGCACACTATCCCATGGTGCCCCATTACTAACAAGTTTTTATTTTTTTTTCAAAACTACTAATGGCGCAATACACACCATGTGCGCCATTAGTAATATGTCAATAATGGCGCACCTGTATCTGGTGCGCCACTCCTATATAGCAGTGGCGCACCGCATACATGGTGTGCCATTAATGTCCATATCATCTATATCCCTTTTCCTAGTAGTGCAAGGGTGCTGAGGGTACCGAGGTTGAACATGCATTTAATTAGGAAAGATGAATGGTTTGTTGATCAGAGCCAGCTAGTACTGCAGAATGGAAGAGGCTCCAAAAATGCTAAACTTCATATTGGAAGAGCATATGACGGAGTAATTAGAAGTCATTGTGTCAAACCCATACATGACTTGTCAGCGGCTGATCCCTTTGAGAAATGACGAGGTTTGCAACGTTTGAATTTGGGCATTGTAATCTTTGAATTTGAACCTTGCAATATTTATGGTATTTGTTATATAATCTAATTGGATGTTTAATTTGGTATTGCAATCATGTCCTGTTACAATTATATATATGTTGTTCTTCTGTACACAAAGCATAGATGTTCTGCAAACAGAGCATATCACATCGCACACGGACCACACTAGGTAACCCGTCAGCGATGAATTCAGCAATCGCAAATGGTTATATACCAGCAAGTGTTTGCCCACAACACACACGGCTTATTCCATCTCAAACAGCTCGGATGGATCAACTGTATGCCACTTATCGCACATGAAACTCTAATCTGATTTGTGCATGATGTCTCTGACATCGCCCGCACAGTTTCCATGTATCACTATGACGGCCTCCACTCGCATCCCTCGGCAAGCTCTGCTCGCCGTTAGGCGCCGCGGTGCGCTCTGCTCACGTCCGTCAGCGCGCTCTACTCGCGCCCGTCGGTGCGCTCGGCTTATGGACAACTTTTCCTTGCGTGTTCAACTGCTATATGCATATATATGGTTGCTCGCAGTTGAAGCGACCGCGGAGCGCTCTACTCGCGTCCCTCCGCGCGCGCTCTGCCAGCAGTTGGGCCTGCACACGATCATGTAGGGGGCCCCATATGCATGTGGTTGCGCCGCGCACGTTGCCACGCAATGAAGTTACGTGCGGCACGTTGAAGTTACGCGCTGCAAATTAGAACTGCCATCCAGGCATGCCGATATTCCAGGGCGTCCGACTTCCCCTTTAATTCCCGCGACCATTATAACCTTAGTCTCTTCAACCTTTCGATCATGCCCCACAACACAACAAGCACACCCACGACGACACATAGAGAGGGGATGTCTAGCAGCGCTCCAATGGAGTTCGGTGAGCATAAAGTGGAGATCCATGCGAGGGATACATATCTCTCGGTGGTGTACACCATTGACCCGGCCATGGTGGACGACTACATCAACACCCTTGAGAAGTTGCTTGCTCGAGACAAGTAGAAGGTGGTCGGCATCGACCTCCAGTACACCGACGGTCGTCCAAACATACATCAGAAGGTTGCCGTTGCCCAGTTGTATGTGCGCCATCAAGTCCTCATCTACCACTACTGCATGGCCACAGAGCCTTGCGACCATTTCACCAGGTTTTTCAACAGCACCGACTACAAGTTCGCTACCACCACCGACGATGTAAAAGCGCTCAGGGTTACGGGCTTGGCATGCAACAACCTTGTCGAAAGCTATGAGCACTACAGGGACTGGAGCAGCACGAAGAAGGACTCCCTGGTTGAAATCGCCTCGGCCATCATTGAACCATACCATGAAAAGATGAAGCATGATGCCAACAGAACACGTCCTGTATCCTGCCACGGGGCTTGGATGCGACAATTGGATGAACCTCACCTTAGGTTCATGGCCAAGAACATGTACACATGCTACGAGATGCACATGTGGATCATCGACATAAGGAAGTGCCTCGTTACCGGGACGATGAGACCGCATCGAGCCACAAGCAGTTCAGTAGCGGCAAGCGTCCCAAGAAGTAGATGATGATCAGATGATCGTTTATCCTAGTTAATCATGCATGTAATATATAGTTGACTTTCGTGTGTGGAAATGTCATGTGTGTAGTAGCCACCTATGTAATTATGCATGTACACTACAAAAAAAGACACACCCGTGACATTTTGGGCCGAACGAATTTTTTCCTGTCATGCTTATGACATTTCTATGACGATAATTGTGAAAAAACCCGGTATCATCATAGATGTGGTGGGCTCCTACATCTATGACAAAAAATCATGGCATAAAATGGGCTTTTCATCCTAGCCGGGCCAGAGACGCAGCTGCATGACATTCTTTGGGCCGTCTATGATGGAAAAAACCATGGTAGAAGCAAGGGCGAGGAAAATATCGGGGAGTTCCTAGTTACGGTGGGTGGTCGGGGCTGAGTGCTGCACGGGGTTTGCGCATTTCTCTCGTACAAGTACGCGGATGTGTGTGAGGCGTTGCGCTCTAACTGAACTCGAGCGAGGCGTTGGGCTCTAACTGGCCCCGAACGATTGCACTAGCTACGTTACTGAACCCCGATTGATCCCTTGCTGTTAACTTGTAGCGACCAGACCTCAAACAGTCTGATCTCTGTGCATTAGTGTCATCCCTGGATCGGTAATGCTGACATGCATTGTACTTGAGGATTTATAACAGAGTAACAATCACACACTTATTACATTGAATGTTTCAAAAGAGAACTTATTAAAATAAATATGGCCGTTTCCTCCGTTTTGCGGTATGCCATGCCTTGTTTCGATCGGCTGTTCCGTTCAAGCCAGTTGGCTCCCGATGAACACGACACACAATTTCTCCATTCCTACCTAGCCATGTACACGAGCCATGGCCGTACGTATGCGTGAGTAGGCGTTCGAGACCCCGCTCGTATGTACGCACGTGGCCGTATTTACTTTCTTGCACCCTGGCTGTACGTATGTGTACACGATATTAACGGAACTGTGTGACATGCCACATGCGCGCCTCCACTACGACATGTGCGCGCCTATACTACGACACGTGCCCTTCCTTAGACGGCCATGATTCATCGCTACGTCCTGCAGACCGACCGATCGTATGTACAAACACGTTCGCGACCAGAATGACAATGCTACGTACGCTTCGACCAGGTGGGTCCTGACTGTCAGGCACTTCCTTGCATGAGAAGATGTAGCTGGTGGGTCCCAACAGTTAGGGCGGAAACATTTTTTTCACGAAATACGGTGGCCCATCCGGTGGGTCCTTGGTGTTAGGTGGAGGAATCATTATTTTGCGCGTAATAAGGAGGCACTTCCTTGTTGTGGTCGTGGACACAGCTGTCGGCCTCTACACATACAATACTCTTCCGATGGAAGTCGTTCCTTGACCATGTTGACCACACCACGCCGAGAGCACCAGGGTGGTGGACGACGGCGAGGCCTAGGACAGGGACAACACGGAGCCGGGGAAGACGCGATAGTGGATGCCAACACGGAGAGGAGTACGAGGGTTCACTGGTTCGGCTGCGGTGTGAGGCTGCCGTTGCCACACGGCCTGGCCAGCGGTGGGAGTAGTAGGGGGAGGTGAAGCCTCCACGGCAACATAGCCAGCCATGGGAGGCAGGAGCAGGCGGCACGACCGACGCTAGTTTGGGCGGCTGGAGCAAGAAGACCAGAGGTTGAAGAAGCACTATGGCCGTTGGATGGACATCGTACGGTTACCAAAGCTAGAATCATTCATATTTACTAAGTTGACAAAGCCCTCCGTCCGCGTCAACTTAGCAGGCCCACAAGTCAGCCTCCCACTATGGTGGGTCCCAGCTAGCATGGGGAGTATTCATTTTTTGTGCATAATAAGAAGGCACTTCCTTGCGTGCGAAGATATAGCTGGTGGGTCCGAGCTGTCAGCGTGGAGGGATATTTTTCGCGAAATACAGAGACCCTTCTGGTGGGTCCAAGCTGTCAGGTGGAGGAATCATTATTTTGCGCGTAGTAAGGATGCATTTCTTTGTGTGCGGCTCTGGACCCAGCTGTCAGCCTCTCCACATACAATCCACTTCCGATGGATGTCGTCCGTTGACCACGTTGACCACACCGTGCCGAGAGCACCATGGCGGTGGAAGACAGTGAGGCCTAGGAAGGGAACAACACAGAGCCGGGGAAGACTCGGCAGTGGTTGCCCACGCGGTGGGGAGTACGAGGGTTTACTAGTTCGGCTGCGGTCGCCGGAAAATAACATGAGGTGTGGGTGAGTAGAGGAATGGCCTGGCCAGCAATGGAGTAGGCTGGGGTGGTGTGGCCTGTGCGGCAGCACAGCCGGCCACGGGAGGCGGGAGCAGGTAGTCCCACCGGCGCTAGTTTGGGCGACTAGATCAAAAAGATGAGATATTGAAGAAGCAGCACGGCCGTTGGATTAACATCTAACGGTCACTATTGCTAGAATCATTTGTGGACTAAGTTGACAAAGCCTTTCGTACACGTCAGCCTAGTAGACCCACAAGTTAGCCTCCAAATCTATCCCAAACAGCATACAACCCGAAATTTCTAGCCAGATTCAAATTAATTTAAAAACAAAAATACCTTAATTTAAATCCAAAGAAATTTTACCCACACAAAAACAATGAAATTTAAAATATCAAATCCGAAATAAAAAAAGTATTTGGGAACTAATTGCCTATTTGCTGTATTTTTCATTTTATAGCCCATTTATTATTACTGTAGCCCATTTCTTATTACTTATAGCCCATTTTCTGGGAAAAATGCATCCCTCCTCGTCTTGAAAGATTTTCGGCCCAGCAGGGCGTAGAAAAGCAAGTAGGCCTACGTTGGTTATTCTGCAAGAAACAAAATAGCTGGGCTAGCCATTTTCAGAAAGGAAAAAAACAAACTGGGTTGGTCATGTGGTAAACATATGAAATAAAAGCCTGGGCTAGACGGGCCACAGCTCCCGCACAACCCAGTTGATACCCTTCTCGGTCCCGAATAAACAAAATTTCTGCGTGCACTGCAGGGTCCCTACTGTCATCCTCACCATGTACAGTCATCTCCTTATTCCTCTTGGTTGTTGACCATGTTGACAACACTGGAGGGCGGTGCCGCGGCATGTGAACCAAGGCGGAGGACGATGGTGAGGCCTCGGACGGGAATGAACAGGAGCTGGGTAAGATGCGCATAGTTTTATTGTGTGATGTGGCCACAATGCGTGTGTGGCAGCACAACCAGCCATGGGAGGCGGGAGCAGGTGGTCCCGTCGGCGCTGGTTTGGCTTTGGCAGCTGGAGGAAGAAGAGACTGAAGAAACATGACAGACGTTGAATGTCAACCCAATGGTCATGGTTGGCACAACCGTTTGTTGACTAAGCCAACACCAAGTAGCATACTTTTTTATATATAGGAACAAAAGCAAAACTGGGCTCGTTCGCATGATAACATTCTCGAAACTGCGACCGTTCGATCTTGCGTCACAACTAAAACTACGAGGAAAATGCGTTTGTCTGCTGTCCTCCTCCCAGGGAACGTTCGCCTCACAAGTGACTAGCACCCTTGGTTTTCAACCGAGAGGTCTTGGGTTCGAGTCCCAGGAACTTTCAATTTTGTCCTCCCTCCTTCCTCGCAAAAAAAGAAAGAAAATCAAAGACTTGAGAAGGCGTACAGAACAAGCTACTCTTCCAGTAAAGAGACGTTGCCGAGTTTTAGAAAAAGAGAGATGTGCTCTTGTAGCTGGTTTGAATCCAAACCTAGACTATGACTATATATGGTGTTATGCTACTCTGCAAGTAATAAAACTGACATATCCAACTTTCACTTCTCCTCTTCACTACTTAATCTGCCTCGCATCAGAAGCTGTGCCCGCAGCAACCATGTCCGTTGGCTGCTCGTCCACCTGCTCTTCAGCAGGCAACAACCAGATATGCGCCAAGTCACCACCCATACCATCGCCTGTGGGTCTCATCACATCCCAGCTGGCACACGTACCGCAGCCGGTTGCTCATCACAACCCGCTGACGTTGGTGTGGTTCCACTGCTGCAAATCACGCAGAGCCATCCATCACGTCTCAAATACAATCCTCAACCCTGGCCGAGTTTTCTACAAATGCCCGAATCATGGGGTAATAATATGTTTAAGTGTTATTCTGCTACTTTCAGTTGCTGATTTTTTAATAGTTTGGTTGATGATCTTCCAATTTGATTCGTGCAGAAAAGGGAAGATTCGTGTGATTTGTATTTCTGTGAAGTTGCTGATGTGGGGGAATTCAACTACACTGATTATTTGGTTAGCCGAGGAATCCCAATACCAGTAGGTTGGGGTGTTGGACAAGTAACTGAAGGAACGACAGAAGAGAAAGATGCATAGCAGAAGGTTAAAGATGCAGTTCCTCTGATTAAGGCCAAGCAACAGTTGCTGGATGACCTTGACAGCAATGAGGAGATGAAAGAGCTTGTGAAGATAATGGGAAAAATCGATGTGCTCTGTATGATGATTGTCTGTTTATTTGTAGTGTATGTAGCACTCGTGATGTATTCAGTGGCTATGACATGAGCACTTTGCTGAAAGTAGTAATGAATGAAACCTGTGCAGTAGGTTGGGCGTAGTGTTGTGAACATCTAATGATTTCAATTAATGAAAATTGGGGGGGGGGCGGTATCCCCTTTTGCTCATAAATAAATAAATAGCAGAGGCCCTTTTGGTAATAAATAAATAAATTAGCAGAGGCCCTGTCGGGTCTGCTTTGATCCCATTCGAAGACGTCGAGAAAATTGCAGTCCAACAACAAACTATGTCATTAAATTCAAGTTTCACAACCAAATATGAGTACAACTAAACAACAATGTCATCATGTTTTAGTCATCATACAATCACCAAACACAAAAAAACATAAATAACAAGTGATGTTCTCACAGCAAAATACTAAACAACACGTTCATCAGGTTTCAGTTGTCATAACAAACACAATTTCACATAGTAGATAAAAAACGTCTTCTGACAGGCAAATATGACAAAAGCAATCTAATCATCATCCGCAGCAGCAGCGTCAACATCTTCACCATGTGTATCAGTCCGAATCATAAGTCCCCATAGTGTCATCTTCTTCTTCATCCTCAATGTCCTCGAATGTTGGCTTCTTATTGATCAACTCTTGTATGTCCACATCACGACAGGAAATCTTTTTGCCAGCGTCATTGACGTGATGGTTCTCAAAGATATTAGGAACATCTAAGGAATCTTGTACATCAGGAGCAGTGTAAGCATCATCTTGTTGTGCAACTTCATTAAACGAATTCCTCTGCTCAAACCTTTGCAATACTCTCTAGTAATCGCTACGTGCAAATGTGTCTTCCAAGAAAAATATCTGTGTTGCTTGATTTGCCAAAATAAAAGGCTCGTTGGTCTGCTACGCCGCCTTGACATTGGTGGATTTGAAATAATAATCAGCTCTAGGTTTTGCGATCCTAGAAAATAGGTTATAGCAATGACAACACAATAGAACAACACACTGATGATCCTCGAAACTGGAGATATACTGCAACTGAACAATGTCTGTTATGTTAGCATACATTTCAGTTGTCTCTCTGCCGTACGTGTCCGTGCTCATGATGGCACCATTTTGTGTCCTCCAGCCTTCGTCGCGTGCAAGGGTGTTGTAGCGCACATCTCCAACAACGCAAGATTCATAATATATTACCTGAGTATCATGACCCATTGCTAGTGTGTAAAGGGCAACATCAACTGCTTGCCCATCCTCCCGCATCTTCTTAACCTATGGTTGGAAAATAGACAAGCTGATCATGTTATGTACTCAATATATTAAAAAAACTGATAGTGCAATTCAAAAGCTTACATGGCTCTTGAACCATTTCGCAAATCCTTCCATAACCAGTTTGTCAATGTTTCTTGGATATTGCGCCAGTAACTCCTTTTCGTAGATGCTGCACAACATAGAGATCGCGTCAAACATCTAAATATATAAGAATGTGCTGCAAGTTTAGCAGATTATGATGTACAAGCTGCAGTACTTAGCACTTACTTGATATAAGGTAGTATCTCAGGACAGTTATTCAACACATACCAAACCATTTTGTCCAAATCTTTAGGTTTGTCCTCTAGCCGACTCTTCCCTGTAACTTGAACAGAATAATCAAAAACATTGAGCCCGGGATTGTCTTCACCCACCTCTTTGCTAAGCTGATCAACTGTTTCAATGTATTTTGAGTAGAATGTCAATGCTTCTGTAGCAATGTAGGCCTGTACAATGGAATCCTCGGGTCTAGCTCTGGTCCTAACATAGCCCTTGAAAGTTCCTTGCCGCCTTTCAATAGGGTACATCCAGCCATACTGTACCGGACCTCTAAGTAGTGCCTGATCAGGTAGATGAACAACCAAATGCACCATCACATCAAAGAAGGCTGGAGGATATATCTTCTCAAGGTCGCATAGGATAGTTTGTATCTTGTCTCTAAGCTGCTCCAAAGCATCTATCCTGATATTTCTACTGTAGAGTTCCCTAAAGAATTGTCCCAACTCTGCAACTGCTCTGTATAAGTCAGGGCGGCCCAATCCTCTAAGGATAACAGGTAAAATCCTTTGAAGTAGGACTTGGCAGTCATGAGTTTTCAACCCTTGTACCTTGTTTCCATTTGCACTGACTCTCCTTTCAGGGTTGGAAGCAAATCCATGTGGGAATCTCACACGTGATAGGACCTCACATAATTCTTTTCTTTTTACCTTGTACAAGACGTACACAGCTGGTGCCATATCCTGTGGTTTACCTTCATCTTCCACCTGCAAATCCTTTCTGATACCCACGTGTGTCAAATCTATCCTAGATTTTAAGGTATCTTTCGTCTTGCCTTCAATATTAAGAAGTGTGCCGATAATGCTGTCACATATATTTTTCTCAATGTGCATCACATCAAGATTATGCCGCAGATCCAAATCTTTCCAATACTCCAAGTCCCACAAAGTCGACCTACGGGTAAACAATAATCTCTCTTCTGCCTTGCCACCCTTCCTTTTCCGCTACCTTTATCACGATGGTTTCCTGGTGTAATATGCCTGACCTTCTCTAATTCCACTTGCAACTCATTAGTGGTGAGCCTCTTTGGCGCATCACGGTTTTCATGCTTTGCATTGAACACATGTCTTCAGTATTTTGTAGGACGCGGCTTGTCCTTGGCAAGGAAACAACAGTGTCCAATGTAACAGATCATGCTAAGTATTGCGTATGACAGCAGATTCCTGTCACAGCAAACACATGCATTGTAACCATGTGTCGTTCGCCCTGACATAGTGCCCAAAGCCGGATAATCGTGGATGCACCAAATTATAACAACACGCAGAAAGAAATCAGCTGGTGGGCTGCTATATAGGTCTCGAGTGAGAACACCCCTCCATACATGTTGAAGTTCCTCCATAAGAGGCTCCATGAATAAATCAAAATCCTTTCCAGGACTTTTTGGACCTGGGATGATCAAGGCCATCATGTAGTTTGATTCTTTGGTGCAAACATTTGGAGGCATGTTGTAGGGGATAACAAGCACTGGCCACATGCTATATGTGGCGCTCTGGTGGCCAAATGGGTTAAATCCATCTGAAGCTAAGCCAAGTCTAATGTTTCTCGGGTCAGCAGCAAACTTTTTGTCTTTTTGATTGAAGCTTTTCCACTCACTACCATGAGATGGATGGCTCATTACATTCTGATCTCTGTACTCCTGGTTCCTAGAATGGCATAGTACATCCTCTCTTGTTTCAACATCATGAAACAACCTCTTCAATCTTGGTATAATTGGAAATTGTCTCAACACATTATGAGGAATCCTCTTCACAACATCGCCATCTTTCCATCTTGATGATTTGTATTTCGGACATTCACTTAAGTTGGCATAATCCTTCTGGAATAGAACACAATTATTCTTACAAACATGGATCATATCATATCCAATTCCAACTCCATGAAGGAACTTCTTCATTTTAATGTAGGTGTGTGGCAGCTCAGACGCATCTGGGAAAGATTTGCGGAAAGCAGTCAACATCGCATTGAATGATTTGTTGGTCATCCGCTCAGATGTCTTCACCTGAAGAAAGGTGACCATAGCTAAGAATACTGACAGCTTATTTCCTGGGGTGACAGCCACATTGCATTGTTCCAACATGCGGGCCCACCATTTTTCTTCTGCAGGTGAAAGTTCACGAAATGCACGAGCATTTCGGAGCATTGTTTTAATGTTGGTCAAATTCAATGGCTCTGCCACCACCACCTCCTCCTCCTCTTCCGCCTAAGCATCAGGCAGATCAAGATGGTGATCTGCTGCTTCCACATAGTCAGTAACATTGATGTTCACAGCTAACTATGATGAACCCACCTAGTATATGTGACCGACATCCAATACAAGTGTAGATGATTTTGCACAGTTGACTGGGGTCTTGTAACTAATTCATACAACTGCTACATGGGCAGAGCACATCTTATTTCAGACCACTGTACTCAGCTCTGATAAGTTTTCAACCCCCTCAACATATGCAGCGGAGAATCTTCGAGCAAAAGTTATCCAAGTCCTGTCTATCTGTTAGGCATACAAATTAGTTCTTCTACTAGATATTACAGGAAAAACATATATGCTTTTTTATGAAGTCCAGAAAAAAATATCTAGGTCGATGTCTAAAGCTATGCCAAGATATTTGGACGAGCAGATCTAAGTAATGAAATATATGTAAAGCTAATTCAGCAAACATATTTGAGTGCTAAATTATGGCGGGCTATTTCAGCAGTCAATGAGGCCGAGCACACAACCATCAAATGATCGAAGGCCATTTGAGCAACAAATATCGAGTATAAAACGGTGTAGAGCTATTTCACCTACAGATTGTCTACTAGACCATGGCAATCTACGTCACAATAAATATATGGCAGGATATTTTAGCAACTAATCGGGCTTGGCATGCCATATCAGCTAAGCAGATTGAGTTCAGAACAGGGCAAGGAAGCTTCTTCAGCAGAGCATATTGACTGTAAACTACTTCGGCAAAAAGTGAGATTAACAACGTCTATCAGCTAACATTCAATGCTACACCGACATGCATGGTGCCTCAGTCTAGAATGCGCGTACCATGGGAGAAGCTAACCGCCATGCGTCTCCACACGAACGTCGCCAGTGGTGGCCGCGCTGACCGCCGTGCATCTCCACAAGAACATTGCTAGCGGTGGTGGCACAGCTAGAGGACGGCAATCTACGAGAGCGTACTGTGGAAGCGAGAGGATCACCGTGCGTCCCCTCAACAAACTGCGGCGCCGACATATCGGCGCGGCAGGGGGGTGGCTTTGGCGGAGCGAGTGGAGTGGAGGGGACGGGGGAGGGGGGTTTGGGGAATATTATTGGCTAGTTGGCCAAAGGGTGGTTGAATTTGGGATCTGGGGGGAATTTTTTGGGGCATTTTTGCGCGGTGGGCGCGGGGAGTTTGGCGCTTGGTCGGTTTCTCCAAGTGCAGTCCCACTTGTCAGTGAAGAGGCAAGCCGAAGCGCGTTCCTTTTGCATGAGCCGTGTGCAGGACCGAACATGTGTGGGGTGCAATGCGACCGCGACAGGGGTGCTGTGAGTGTACCACCTTTTTTCCTCTGAAATTAGGTGCTTCGTCCCTGTCGGCGTTCAGGGAACCGGGGTCCCGAGACATGCCTGCCTGCGGCCCACAACGTGGCTCCACTAGCGGCCCTGTATGGCCCATCTTCGCCAGCAAACATTCAAGACCCTTGCGAGGGGCCAAGCCTCGCGAGGCGGACGACGGAAGACCTCTTTGGGGGCAGCCTCACCAGGCTAGCTCGCGAGGGGCGGAAAGATCAAGGCAATGGACACCTTGCAAGGTTCCTGTGACGCAAGCCATGACGACTGGAACCAGGCGAGCGCCAGCACGCGTAGTGTCCTCGTTTCCTCTTCGGTGCTAAAGGGGCAAGCACAGGCGAGGAGTACCGAGGCATCAGGCAAAGGTTTCCATAACAGTGCAACAAGACCAAGACCAGCAGGACGGCAAGACGGAGCTCACTGTGGAGCCCAATACGGCGTCACCACCAGAGCCTTTGGCAGGCGAAGACTACTTTTATCAAGATAGCTTGTACTAGTTGTCTCCCTTCGAATTTGGCCGTTGTGGGATCCCTTCCCGCTCAATATTTTGGAAGAGGACCAGGGCCTCTATAAATAGGACTAGCCACCACCATAGGGAGGAGAGAGATCCTGATCTTCAACCACACAAGCACACCAAGCACAAGAACACCTTACCTCGCGAGGCTGTTCTTCCCTTGTACTGTTCATCATCACCCCAAGAGGCAATCCACCACACCACACTGGAGTAGGGTATTACACCGCACGGTGGCCCGAACCAGTATAAATCTTGTGTATCATGTTCTTTGGGTTCGTCGAGCTAGGCCATGAGATCAGAGTGTGCGAGCTAGAGAGGGGGAGAGATCTTCGTGCACAACCCAGTGTTCGAACCTCAAGGGTTTTGCCGGAACCCGAAATCCGGCATTTGGCGCGCCAGGTAGGGGTGCGTCAAAGCTTTGCCCCCCCCCCCGACGGCCTCGCCTCTCCGGCCGACTCACATGGATGCCGCCTCTTCCCCAGCAGGATCGACGGGCGCCCTTCGCAGCGCCGTGGGGCTTCGGGCCTTCACCCCCGCCATGCAGCGTGTGCAATGGCCGCACAAGTTCAAGCCGGAGATGCCGCCCTGTTACGATGGCACGGCGGATCCGGCAGCTTTCTTGCTGGCATACAAGGAGGCCGTCTTGGAGGCCGGGGGCGACGGTAGAGTCATGGCCAACTGGCTCCTGATGGCCCTAACTGGCGTGCCGCGCGTCTGGCTCCTCCATCTGCCGGAGTCTTCCATGGCCTCCTGGGAAGAGCTGCGTGATCTCTTCACCGCGCGCTTCGGAGAACCAGAACCCCCTGTCGTCATGGCTCTCCTCGGTGGCTCTCAGGCACAGCCCTCGGATCGTCACACCAAGCCGTTCTTCCGCCAGATCAGCGCTGTCTCCACGCGGCAAGGGGCTCCCCCGGGTTGGGTGGTGCCAAAGGCCGACCTGATCTTCAATTCAGGGGATCACCCTGTCACCATCGTCGGCTCGGGCGTGCTTCCGATGCTCTGCACGCCCACCATCTGTGGAGTAGCCGTCACCAAGACCCTCATCGACGGTGGCGTCAGCCTCAACGTGCTCTCTGTGGAGGCTTTCAGCCTCCTCCTCGTACCGCTTGAGCGGCTCCGCCCCAGCAAGCCGTTTTCCGAGATCGGCGGCGGCTCCTTCGAACCTCTCGGGCAGATCCGTCTTCCTGTGACCTTTGGCACACGCGACAACTACCGCACTGAGCTGATCGAATTCGACATCACCCGCATCAGCTTGCCCGTACAACGCCATCCTCGGGTACCCGGTGCTGGCCCAGTTCATGGCAGCCACTCATCCTGCCTACAACCTCATGAAGATGCCAAGAAGCAAGTACATCCTCACCGTGGTCGGAGACACTAAAGAAGCCATGGCGGCTCTCAAGCTCGCCTTCAGGGCCATGGCGGCAGCTTGCCCGACCAACAAGGCAAGGCCTAGAGCCAAGGGGGCTATGCTGGCCAAGAAGAAGCAGCTGTTCACTCAGGGTCAAGCCAAGACGAAGCAGATACCGGTCGACGAGGACGGGGCCTCTGGCGCCACCTTTACCATAGGCGCCGACCTCACCCCAGATCAAGAAAAAGAGTTAGTGGACTTCTTGCGGGCGAACAGGGAGGTATTCGCCTAAGAACCCAAGCAGCTGGCTGGGGTCCCAAGAAAAGTTAGCGAGCATCATCTGAGGGTGTGCCCAATGTGCGCCCTGTGAATCAGAGGGAAAGGCGACAATCCAAAGAGAAGCAGTCCTTCATCATTCCGGAAACCCACAAGCTGGAGGTAGCGGGCGTCATTCGCGAAGTCCGGTATCCAGAGTGGCTGGCGAATCCGGTCGTCGTGCCGGAGAAAGGAGGGAAGGAGCGCATGTGTGTCGACTTCACCAACCTCAACAAGGCTTGCCTTCAGGACCCGTTCCCACTACCACGCATTGATCAGTTTGTCGACTCCACCGCCGAGTGCCACCTGCTATGTTTCTTGGATGCGTTCTCAGGCTATCACCAGATCAAGATGGCGGTGGAAGATGAGGAGAAAACAACTTTTTTGACACCATGCAGGGTGTACTGCTATACTTGCATGCCATTCGGACTGCGCAATGCAGGAGCAACCTTCAAGCAACTGATGCACATCGCCTTGGGGCAGCAGCTCGGGAGAAACGCTGAGGCCTACGTCGACAACATTGTGGTGAAGTCTCAGGAGGCAAGAACTCTGATTCAGGACATGGAAGAGACCTTCGTGAGCCTGGGACAGGGTGGACCTACGGCTCAACCCGGAGAAGTGCGTGTTTGGTGTCCCTTCGGGCAAGTTGCTGGGCTTCCTCGTGTCTCACAGGGGGATCAAGGCCAACCCAGAGAAGGTCAAGGCAATCGAGGACATGAGCCCACCACAAAACCTCAAGGAGATGCAGAAGCTTGCAGGCTGCGTGACTTCGCTAGGGCGCTTCATCTCCAAGTTAGGGGAGCGCGCATAGCCGTTCTTCAAGCTGATGAAGAAGAAGGGTCCATTCGAGTGGACCCCCAAGGATGACCTGACATTTCAAGACCTCAAGAGATACTTGACCAGCCAACCGATGATGGTGGTGCCTCGTCCTCACGAGCCCTTGGTACTCTACCCATCCACCACACCCCACTCCGCCAGTGCGGCGTTGGTGGCCCTTAGGGAGGGCCCCGAGGTCGAGGACCCGCCAAGTGGGGTCACCAAGCCGGATGAGGAGGCCCAGCACCAACCTGATGCTCGTGAGACAGCGGCTGCCCCGATAGGTCACCAAGCCCCAGGAGCTGGAAACCCGCAGGAAACACCTCAGTCCCCGGGAGCGAAAAACTCCGTCAGCTCTCCCACCATTGTCGGGCATCTAGTGTACTTCGTCAGCACGGTCCTGCGGGATGTGAGGGCATGATACCCCATGCCTCAGAAGCTCTTGCTCGCGCTCCTGGTGGCCTTGCACAAGCTGCGCCATTACTTTCAAGGTCACCCCATCAAGGTCGTTTCAGCTTACCCATTGGAGAGAGTGCTCAGAAGCCCCAATGCTGCAGGGAGGGTCGTCGAATGGAACATCGAGCTGCAAGCGTTCAACTTGGAGTTCAGCACAACCAGAGTCATCAAGGTCGCTGCACTCGCCGACTTTGTGGCAGAATGGACCGACACCCAGAGGTCGAAGCAGATGAGAACTGATCCCTCTCACCAGGAAGTGAAGCCCCAGACAGTTGGGTCATGTACTTCGATGGCGCGTTTGCATGTCAGTGCAGCTCTGCTTCCAGCAGGGCGAGAAGGTCTCCAACAACATCGCAGAGTACGAGGGTCTCATCGCCGGCCTCAAGGCAACAGTGGCCCTAGGGGTGAAACGCCTCACCGTCAAGGGAGACTCGTAGCTCCTCATCAACTTCTCCAACAAGGTGTACGAGCCGAAGGATGAACACATGGAGGCATACCTTTTAGAGGTGCGCAAAATGGAGAAGCAGTTCCTGGGTCTGGAGCTACAACATGTGTCTCGTGGAACCAACAAAGAGGCCAACGACATCGCCAGAAGAGCATCCAAGCGGCAGCCCCAAGAGCCTCGCGTCTTCGAGGAGCGGCTCTTAAGGCCTTCGGCAGCACCTCCACCTATGGAGCCGACGCCGCCTCAGGAGGAGCTCCCCGAGCCGCCAGCCTCGGGAGGCCCCGCCTGTGGCCCGACCTCGGGAGCGTGCCTCCTCCTAGCGCTCGAGCCTCTGGAGGGGTGCTGGACTGAGGAGTTCAAGGCGTACCGACGCAAGGCATGATGCCAGAGAAGGAGGAAGAGGCGGAGCGTGTGTCCCGACAGGCTACAACGTACTGCATTCAGGACGGTGAGCTATACAGGAAGCGCCCAAATGATGTTTCTCTGCGATGTATTTCCAGGGAACAAGGGAAAGAGTTGCTGGCTGACATACATGGCGGAGAGTGCGGGCACCACTCGTCGTCACGCACCCTAGTCGGCAAGGCTTTCCGCAGCGGGTTCTAATGGCCCACGACACTCAACGATGCGGCAGAGCTGGTGAAATCTTGCGAGGCCTACCATTCCATGCCAAGCAAATCCACCAGCCTTCTCAGAACCTCCAGACTATCCCTCTCTCATGGCCGTTCGTGGTATGGGGGCTGGATATCCTAGGTCCATTCCCTCGAGCGCCTGGAGGCTACCGCTACCTCTACATCGCCATTGACAAATTCACTAAATGGGCGGAAGTGGAAGCTGTCCGCACCATCCCCACCGGGTCAGCAGTCAAGTTCATCAAGGGCCTCGTAAGACGATTTGGGGTCCCTAATCGCATCATCACCGACAACAGCTCGCAGTTCACTAGCAATCTCTTTAAAACGTATTATGCTAACCTTGGAACCCAGATCTGCTACGCCTCCGTGGCGCACCCCAGGAGCAACGGCCAGGCCGAACGCGCCAAGGCGAAGGTCCTAAGGGGCCTCAAGACAAGGACCTTCAAGAAGAAACTCGAGGCTAGCGGCAGGGTCTGGCACGACGAGCTCCAATCTGTGCCGTGGTCCATCCGCACCACCGCCACTAGGCCGACAGGCGAGACCCTGTTCTTCCTCGTCTACGGAGCATAAGCGGTTCTCCCACACGAGGTCAGGCATCGCTCTGCATGGGTCCTGGAGTTTGATGAAACGCAATAGGACGCCCTGCAGGGGATGGATCTCGTGCTGGGGGAGGAATGCTGCCGAGAAGCCTCGCTCTGAGCTGCGAGGTACCAACAGGCGCTGCGGCGGTACCACTCCGCAGCGTCCGCTCCAGGACGCTCGAGGTGGGTGATCTTGTCCTGAGGCGGGTGCTCTCCAGGGAAGGGTTGCACAAACTCTCGCCCATGTGGGAGGGCCCGTTTCGGGTCGCACACGTCTCCAGGCTTGGCGCCGCGCGCCCGGAGACACAGGACGGGACCCCCATCCAGAAAGCCTGGAACATCCAGCACCTTCGGAAGTTCTACCCATGAAGCAAGGCCCAGTGCCTGTGAAGCAAGGCCTAGTGCTTGTGAAGAATCTCCGCTCGTGACACTCTCACGTAATAATGAGTGGGGCTGTACACGCCCCGCAGTCTCAGGAGTGCCGCCTAGTGGCAGCACTTAGCTCCAGAGTCTCCGGGGCTCCCTCCCACGCCTAGTGGCAGCACTTAGCTCCACCCTGGTGAGAAGACAAGAAGACAAGACTAGGTGCCGGATGCGGCTTTTCATTTGCTTTCCGTAGTTGGTCGCCTTTTTTTTAAGTGAGAGTTCGCTTTCTGGTGTTCCTTGCTGGCCTGGTTTCTTTGTCCTTGTTGCCTCCCTTTCTACCCTCGGTTCCTCATTTTTGACCCGTTCTCTCCCTCGCATGCCTCGCGAGGGGGCTGGGCAGGCACCCTCGTGAGCGTTTTCGCTTTCTTGTCTTTCGCAAGGCACCCTCGCTCGAGCTCGCAAGCTAGCGCACCCTTCTCAGTCCGTGCCCCCCGATTACCGCGACACGAATCACAGGGTTATGGCCGGCAGTGCCTACGATCAGGGTCCGGAAGAATAAGGATTTCCTAGCAAATTTTTGCTGTTCTCAGGTGCCTCATGAGCACAAGAGACCGCGTCAGGCATCGGGGAACGCGTGTCTTGCGAGGCCGAATCTACTCCAGGCGCATCAAGCTAAGTCATTCTACACGCATACATAAAACATGACGCCGCAGCACAACACAGGAATGATAAACATAGCACAACCACTTAGAAACCATAATTTTCGCATGCCCTAGCAGGGCCCCATACTTGTCTCTCTCTAATGGAGGAAGGGAAGGAAGAACGAAACAAAAGCGGAACACGCTCCCACAACAGGCCGCGAGGATGGGCTCGTGGTGCTCTCCCGAGCTCAGCGAGACCCCTCCTCGAGCTTCACCGGAGCGCAGCGGTGAGCCCACCCGCTGCCACCTTCGAAGCGGGCGCGGCGGCGTGGTGGCTGGTCTTAGCCACCACTGCTGGAGCTGCTATCGGAAGAGGAGCCGCCATAGCTGGAGGAGCCGTGGCCGGCACCAAGGACGAAGCCGCCTTCCTCCTCGTCACGACCACCGCCAATGCCAAGAACCTCATCACCGTCATTGTCCTAGGGGCAGCACCCAACGGGGTGACCATCTTCCCCAAATACCCTCACGAAGAGGGTCGCGTCATCATCGTACTTGAAGTGGAGGGCGCAACACCTGCCCAGCCCGCGCGCACGGGCAAACATCTGCCAGCCGCGAGCCAGGACCACATTGCCCATGGCGGAGACCTCAACCGTGACCCAGGAAGCCTTGCTGTAGCAGCCATTCGCCTGCAGCCAAAGACCACCTGCACCAGTGTCTGGCAGCTCGCCGACAAGGAAGCGTGGGAGCTGAAGCCACATGCCCGCCGGGTTCTCCAACCACACGACGAACTTCGGCATCACCTTCGCCGAATGGAAGCGCGGCCGAGGAGGCCGTGCAACCACGACACGCCTCACCTCATCAACAGGCCCGCCACGACCTGGGCGGCTGCCGCCACGAGAGGAGGCGCGGCCGCGGCCGCAAGGGGCCGTGGCAGGAGTCACAGCGTGTTTGCGGGGACGACCGCGCCCCCTCTAGGCGGCGGAGAGCCGGGCCCCTCCTGGCGAGCCTTCCCCTTCTCCGCCGCTGAGAGCCTCTTCTTAGGCGCCATGTGTGTCGCTGATGGCAGTAAAGCAGGGAAGAAGAAGGAGCGGGAGAAGCAAAGGAAGAGATGTGCAATGGGGGCTCCGCCCCTCCACCCATTTATAGCCAAGGGGAGGCCAACCGCTAGCCTCCACAATCTAAGGTAATAATGACCTTTTTTCTACATGCAGCAGGGACTCGTCAAGTCGGGTGATTGCTGAGGCGGCGTGGGAAGCGGAGACACCCATGTCCAATCAACCGACACGCGTCGGGCGGGGCCGCATGCTGTTGGGGCCCGCGGCGCTGCGCACTTGCCCTTCGGCTTTGCCTTAAAGCCAAGCCCGAGCGCGCCTTGGGCCCGGGGCTACTGTCAGCGTTCTTGGAATGGGGGTCCCCAGACTTGCCTGCTTGCGGCCCGCAGCGTGGTTCCACCAGTGGCCCTGTACGGCCCATCTTCGCCAGCAAACATTCAAGACCCTCGTGAGGGGCTGATACATCTCCGTCATATCTACTTTTCCAAACACTTTTGCCCTTGTTTTGGACTCTAACTTGCATGATTTGAATGGAACTAACCCGGACTGACGCTGTTTTCAGCAGAATTGCCATGGTGTTATTTATGTGCAAAAACAAAAGTTCTCGGAATGACCGGAAACTTCATGGATAATATTTTTATAAATAATAAAAAATACTAGCAAAAGATCAAGACTAGGGGGCCCACACCCTAGCCACGAGGGTGGGGGCGCGCCTGCCCCCAGGGGGCGCCCCCTACCTCGTGGGCCCCCTGGAGCTCCTCCAACCTCAACTCCAACTCTATATATTCGTGTTCGGAGAGAAAAAAATCAAAGAGAAAGATTCATTGCATTTTACGATACGAAGATGCCACCAATCCCTAAACTCTCTCGGGAGGGCTGATCTGGAGTCCGTTCGGGGCTTCGGAGAGGGGAATCCGTCACCATCGTCATCATCAACCATCCTCAATCACCAATTTCATGATGCTCACCGCCATGCGTGAGTAATTCCATCATAGGCTTGCTGGAAAGTGATGGGTTGGATGAGATTTATCATGTAATCGAGTTAGTTTTTGTTAGGGTTTGATCCCTAGTATCCACTATGTTCTAAGATTGATGTTGCTATGAGTTTTCTATGCTTAATGCTTGTCACTAGGGCCTGAGTGCCATGATTTCAGATCTGAACCTATTATGTTTTCATGAATATATGTGAGTTCTTGATCCTATCTTGCAAGTCTATAGTCACCTACTATGTGTTATGATCCGGTAACCCCGAAGTGACAATAATCGGGACCACTCCCGGTGATGACCGTAGTCTGAGGAGTTCATGTATTCACTATGTGTTAATGCTTTGGTCCGGTACTCTATTAAAAGGATGCCTTAATATCCCTTAGTTTCCACTAGGATCCCGCTGCCACGAGAGGGTAGGAGAAAATATGTCATGCAAGTTCTTTTCCATAAGCACGTATGACTATATTCGGAATACATGCCTACATTACATTGATGAATTGGAGCTAGTTCTGTGTCACCCTAGGTTATGACTATTACATGATGAACCGCATCCAGCATAATTCTCTATCATCGATCCATTGCCTACGAGCTTTCCATATATTGTTCTTCGCTTATTTACTTTTTCATTGCTATTGTTACAATCACTACAAAATACCAAAAACATTACTTTTGCTATCGTTACCACTACTATCATATTACTTTACTACTAAATACTTTGCTGCAGATATTAAGTTTCATGTGTGGTTGAATTGACAACTCAGCTGCTAATACTTGAGAATATTCTTTGGCTCCCCTTGTGTCGAATCAATAAATTTGGGTTGAATACTCTACCCTCGAAAACTGTTGCGACCCCCTATACTTGTGGGTTATCAAGACTATTTTCTGGCGCCATTGCCGGGGAGCATAGCTCTATTATTTGAGTCACTTGGCATTTATATCTGCTTATCATTATGAAGAACTTGAGAGATCCAAAAACCAAGATTTATCCCTCAACTACGAGGGAAGGTAAGGAAGTGCCATCTAGCTCTACAGATGATTCACCTTCTGTTTTGAGTAACCTTGCGACACCTAAACCTACTTCTGCTATTGATTCTGATATGTCGCATATTATTGATGATGCCACTTCTGCTATGCATGATACTTATGATGAAACTACTTCTATGCTTGATACAATTGTGCCACTTGGTGAATTTCTTGATGAACAACTTGCTAGGGCTAGAGAGAATGAAATTATTAAAACTGATAATACTGATGAAAGTGATTATGAAGGCTCTCATAATAAATATGAATTACCTGTTGTGCCTGAGAGCTGTGTTATGGATGAAGAAACTAAAAGAGACATTCTTGCTTGCAATGATAGAAGTGATCTTAAGAAATTATTAGCTAAGCTTAAACAAAAAACTCTGAATGCTAGAATGAATATGATCCTGCTTATGCTACTTCACCTATCTTTGTTACTGATAAGGTTTATGAATTCTCTATTGATCCTGATATAATTACTTTGGTTGAATCTGATCATTTTTTTGGCTATGAATCTGAAACTATTGTGGCACATCTTACTAAATTAAATGATATAGCCACCCTGTTCACTAATAATGAGAGAACTCACTACTTTTATATCATTAAAATATTTTTGTTCTCATTAAAGGGTGATGCTAGGATATGGTTTAATTCTCTTGATCCTGGTTGTGTGCGTAGTCCCCGGGATATGATTTATTACTTCTCTACTAAATATTTCCCTGCTCATAAGAAACAAGCTGCCTTAAGGGATATTTATAATTTTGTGAAAATTGAAGAGGAGAGTCTCCCACAAGCTTGGGGGAGGCTTCTCCAATTACTTAATGCTTTGCCTAATCATCCTCTTAAGAAAAATGAAATACTTGATATCTTTTATAATGGACTAACCGATGCCTCCAGAGATTACCTGGATAGTTGTGTTGGTTCTGTTTTTAGGGAAAGAACACCGGATGAAGCTGAAATTCTATTGAATAATATGTTGACAAATGAAAATAATTGGACACTTCCTGAGCCAGCTCCTGAGCCTATTCCTAAACCAACTCTAAAGAAAAGGGGTGTTCTATTTCTCAGTCCTGAAGATATGCAAGAGGCAAAGAAATCCATGAAAGAAAAGTGTATTAAAGCTGAAGATGTTAAGAATTTACCTCCTATTGAAGAAATACATGGTCTTAATTTACCTCCTGTTGAAGAAATATATGGTTTTAATCCATCACCTATTGAAGAAACACATGGTCTTAATAACCCGACACACGTAGTAAAGGTAAATTCTCTCTATAGATATGATAAAGCTGAAATCCCATTTACTAAGTTTGCTAGCCCATGCTTAGATGAGTTTGATAAATTTATGGTTAAGCAAGAAGACTTCAATGCTTATTTTGGTAGAGAATTAAAATGCAGCGCTGATATGCTTGAACACATGGGTGATTATATGGCTAATGTCAAAGGTGAACTTAAACTTATTAGTAAACATGCTTCTATGGTTACCACTCAAGTAGAACAAGTACTTAAAGCTCAAAATGATTTGCTCAATGAATTGAGTAGTAAGAATAAGGACTATGCTGTTAGAGTGGCTACTAGAACTGGTAAAATGACTCAGGAACTTTTGTATCCTGAAGGCCACCGTAAGAGAATTGAGCAAGATTCTCAGAGAAATAATATAGATGCACCTTGTCCTTCTAAAAGGAAGAAAAATAAAAATGATAGGACTTTGCATGCTTCTAGTGAACCTATTGCTGAAACACCTGAGAATCCAAATGATATTTCTATTTCTGATGCTAAAACACAATATGGTAATGAACATGAAACTAGTGATAATGTAAATGATAATGTTCATGTTGATGCTAAACCTAGTAATGATAATGATATAGAAATTGAACCTGCTGTTGATCTTGATAACCCACAATCAAAGAATCAACATTATGATAAGAAAGACTTTGTTGCTAGGAAACACGGTAAGGAAAGAGAGCCTTGGGTTCAAAAACCCATGCCTTTTCCTCCCAAACCATCCAACAAAAGGATGATGAGTATTTTGAGCGCGTTGCTGAAATGATTAGACCTATCTTTTTGCGTATGCGATTAACTGATATGCTCAAAATGAATCCTTGTGCTAAGTATATGAAAGATATTGTTACTAATAAAAGAAAGATACAGGAAGCTAAAATTTCCACCATTCTAGCTAATTATACTTTTAAAGGTGGAATACCAAAGAAACTTGGAGATCCAGGAGTACCCACTATACCATGCTCCTTTAAAAGAAACTATGTTAAAACTGCTTTATGTGATCTTGGAGCCGGTGTTAGTGTTATGCCTCTCTCTTTATATCGTAGACTAGATTTGAATAAGTTGACACCTACTGAAATATCTTTGCAAATGGCTGATAAATCAACTACTATACCTGTCGGTATTTGTAAGGATGTGCCTATTGTGGTTGCTAACGTTACTATTTTAACAGACTTTGTTATTCTTGATATTCCCGAGGATGATAGTATGTCTATTATTCTTGGAAGACCCTTTTTGAATACTGCAGGGGCTGTTATTAATTGCACCAAAGGCAATGTCACTTTTCATGTTAATGGTAATGAGCATACGGTACACTTTCTGAGGAAACAGCCTCAAGTCCACAGTATCAATTCTATTGGAAAAATTCCATCGATTATTTTTGGAGGTTTTGAATTTCCTCTTCCTACTGTCAAGAAGAAATATGCTATTCTTATTGTTGGGGATGTGCATATCCCCGTTGAGGTAACCTAGTGTTATTCAAAAATTCTCCTGTTCCACATTATTCGGAATGAGTTTGTTAACAAGACTTGATCAACCTTGTTAATGGATTCGTTTTGATGATCATGAGATGGATGAATTTAGAAAACACAACTCTTTGTACCCTCTTTCTACTTTCTGTTATTTATATTAAATAAAGCAAAAATATTAATTTCTGTATGTTTTCTGATTATCCGTGCAATATAAAAATACCCCAAAAATAAAAGTTCTCCAAATGCCCTGAAATTTAAATATGATTTTTTCTGGAATATTTGAGAATATTTTGCACTGAGAACACGACAGGGGGGCATCCACCTGGCCATGAGGGTGGAGGGCGCGCCCTACCCCCTAGGCGCGCCCCCTGCCTCGTGGGCCCACGGTGGCCCTCCTCCACTTATTCATGCACCCACACACTCCTTCTTCCTCCCACAGACACCATTATCCAGCTCAAGCACGAGTTCTAGCTCATTTTGCTACGATTTTCGATCTCCTTGCTCAAAGCACCTCTCACAAAACTGCGTTGGGGGATTGTTCCTTGGTATGTGACTCCTCCAATGGTCCAATTAGTTTCTATTCTAGTGCTTTATTCATCCCATATTTTTGCTGCTTAGGTGACCCTGCTCTTGAGCTTTCATGTCTAATTTATGTGGTTCCAAGTAGTTTTGATGCATGATATAGGCTCTAGGCACTTGTAGGAGTAGTTGCTATCAATTTTGTTGAGTTTGGTTCACTTTTATTTTGAAGTTACTAAAAATTTCACAAAGTTTTCAAAGGAATAAATATGTTTAGGAAAATGTACCAAGGTGGTTCCTCAAGGAAGCAAGGACCCAGGCTTGCAATGCGTGATGCTGATGATGAGCCACCAAGGGACGCTCCAGTGCGGCCTTGTGAATAACCTTCAGAGGACTTCATGGATCGAGCAGGAATTAAGGAAGAATTTAATGCATATTTGCATAACGCCGATCTTGTGAGCTTCGAGGCAGAAAAGTGCCGTCAGTACCACTATCTCACTAGTTCCTTTGTGAGGAGGTTTGAATTTTCATCTTCACGCAATTCTCAAACTGTCCTGTTTGATCTTTATGAAAATTCTTACACTATGGACTTAGAGGACTTTACCACTGCTTGCAAACTTCCACAATGGGGGTAGTGCTAGTGAAGCTCACAAATATGAATTTAGAGATTTTCTTGCTAGTATAACTGCGGGGGAATCTAGAGATATAGCACAAGCTACCATAGGGAGCATTCATTTTCGTGCTATACATTACTTTGCTCTCTTCTTAGGTAAGTGCATAAATGGTAAAGATGAAGCTTGTCATATGTGTGTCCCTGACCTAGGTATTCTTAGGAGTGCTGTGTTAGGAGATAAATCTTATAATTTCGGAGCCATTGTTGCGCGTAGGTTGCATCATAATAGATTTAATGGAGATTTCTTCAGTGGAATTTATGCAACCCGTATAGCTAATTTTCTTGGTATAACCATACGTGAGGATGATATTGAGTTGCCTCCTGCTTATTTGGATTATGAGGCTATGGTTCATCATCATTTTGTTGAGAGGAACGATCAGTTCCTCCAGTACTGACTAATCTTTGACAGACGATGCACCTATCACATCGCTCTCCCTACTTCTACTTTCTTTGACTTTCAGGCAAAAGGGAGATATTTTATAACCAGAGAGGAGGCGGAAGAGTATAAGAGGAGGGCTGAGATAGCTTCCAAGCTCAAGCCCACGATGCAATGATTGCTGCATCTCAGTATGACCCCAACTACAACTTTGGATATCCGCCAGGCCATCCGTGGCATTAGACCAACCTAGGCCAAAAGACTAAGCTTGGGGGAGTACGTATTTCCCACCGACATTACATTTATGTTCGCACACTCATTGCTAGATATCGGTGCTCATACTTTTTCATTGTAATATCCATGCTAGTTTATTTCCTTTTTATTCTTTCTTCTTGTGCGTTTGATAAACCTTAAGAAAAACCAAAAAATTAGTTGTAACTTTTAGCTAGTTTTAATTTCCATGCTTGTAGTAGTAATTAAAAAGAAAACCCAAAAAGATTTCCTGTTCTTCTTTTTGCTTGTTGGGAGCTTTCCCGTGTAAATAGTTTTATTTCTTCTCTTTTCTTTGGGGGTCGATAGGAGAATACCATGATTAAATTGTTTAAGTGGCTCTTATATGCATTATTGTTGATCTGACAAAAGAGCCCATATTGCCTTGTCTTCTCCCGTTTATTGAATGCTTGCAGATTCCAGTTTAGTCCAATGCACGCGCACTATTATTATTATTCACATCATTTGGTCATGCAAGTGAAAGGCAATTATGATGATATATGATGGACTGATTGAGATGGGTGAAGCTGGTATGAACTCGACCTCTCTTGTTTTTGTAAATATGATTAGTTCATCGTTCCTGATTCAGCCTATTATGAATAAACGTGTTTGCAATGACAGTTAGAGATTATAGTTGCTTATGCCATGCTTAATTAGCTAGGAGCTTATAATGGTTTACCTTGCGTGCCAACATGCTATTAAAATGGCTGTGATGTGGTATGATAGGGTGGTATCCTCTTTTGAACGATTCGAGTGGCTTGACTTGGCACATGTTCACCCATGTAGTTGAAACAAAATCAACATAGCCTATACGATGTTTATGTTCATGGTGCATTATATCCTACTCATGCTTGCATTCCGTGTTGATTAATTTTAATGCATGTTCATGACTGTTGTCGCTCTCTAGCTGTTCGCTTCCTAGTATTTTTCTATCCTTCACTTGTACTAAGCGGGAATACTGCTTGTGCATCCAATCCCATAAACCCCAAAGTTCTTCCATATGAGTCCACCATACCTACCTATATAAGGTATCTACCTGCCGTTCCAATTAAATTTGTATGTCCCAAACTCTAAACCTTCAAATAAACATTCTATTTTGTATGCTCGAATAGCTCATGTATCAACTAGGGCTATCCGTATCTTCCATTTTAGGCGGGTTATTCTCAAGAGGAGTGGAATCCGCTCCTCACTCACGAGAAAATGGCTGGTCACCGGGATGCCCACTCCCATGCTTTATGCAACTCAAATCAAAATAATTGCAAAAAAAACACCCCGGGACTCTTGTTAGTTGGAGGCACTAGTTGATTCGACCAGGCAATGGATTAATGGTTGTTGGTGGAGGGGGAGTATAAACTTTGCCATTCTGTTTGGGAACCGCCTATAATGTGTGTAGCATGGAAGATATCGCCATCTCTCGGTTTTTATGTTGACAATGAAAGTATACCGCTCAAAATATTATTCATCTCTATTTCAAAACTTAGCTCTGGCACGTCTACAAATCCCTGCTTCCCTCTGCGAAGGGCCTATCTATTTACTTTCATGTTGAGTCATCATCCTCTTATTAAAAAGCACCCGCTGGAGAGCACCTCTGTCATTTCATTCATTAATGTTAGTTTACATTGAGTATGACTTGACTGTATCTCTTTTACCATGAGTTACAATGTCTAGTCAGTCCTTGATCTTTAAAGGTGCTCTGCATTTATGTTTTGCGGTATCAGAAAGGGCTAGCGAGATACCATCTTGTTATATCATATTATGATTGTTTTGAGAAAGTGTTGTCATCCGAGATTTATTATTATTGTTCGATAGTTGATTATGCCATTGACATGAGTAAACATGAGAACTAAGCATTATTGTGAATATGGTTAGTTTATAATCTTTGCTGAAAACTTGAATGCTGGCTTTACATGTTTACAACAACAAGAGCAAACAGAGGTTGTAAAAGTTTTTCTTTATCACTTTCAGTTTATCAACTGAATTGCTTGAGGACAAGCAAATGTTTAAGCTTGGGGGAGTTGATACGTCTCCGTCGTATCAACTTTTCCAAACACTTTTGCCCTTGTTTTGGACTCTAACTTGCATGATTTGAATGGAACTAACCCGGACTGATGCTGCTTTCAGTAGAATTGCCATGGTGTTATTTATTTGCAGAAACAAAAGTTCTCGGAATGACCTGAAACTTCACGGAGAATATTTTTGGAAATAATAAAAATACTTGCAAAAGATCAAGACCAGGGCCCCACACCCTAGCCACGAGGGTGGGGGGCGCACCTGCCCCCTGGGCACGCCCCCCTACCTCATGGGCCCCCTGGAGCTCCTCCGACCTCAACTCCAACTCTATATATTCGTGTTCGGAGAGAAAAAAATCAGACAGAAAGATTCATTGCATTTTACGACACGGAGCCACCGCCAAGCCCTAAACTCTCTCGGGAGGGCTAATTTGGAGTCTGTTTGGGGCTCCGGAGAGGGGAATCTGTCACCATCGTCATCATCAACCATCCTCCATCACCAATTTCATGATGCTCACCGCCGTGCGTGAGTAATTCCATCATAGGCTTGCTGGATGGTGATGGATTGGATGAGATTTATCATGTAATCGAGTTAGTTTTGTTAGGGTTTGAACCCTAGTATCCACTATGTTCTGAGATAGATGTTGCTATGACTTTTCTATACTTAATGCTTGTCACTAGGGCCTGAGCGCCATGATTTCAGATCTGAACCTATTATGTTTTCATGAATATATGTGAGTTCTTGATCCTATCTTGCAAGTCTATAGTCACCTACTATGTGTTATGATCCAGCAACCCCGAAGTTACAATAATCGGGACCACTCCCGGTGATGACCGTAGTTTGAGGAGTTCATGTATTCACTATGTGTTAATGATTTGGTCCGGTACTCTATTAAAAGGAGGCCTTAATATCCCTTAGTTTCCACTAGGACCCCGCTGCCACGGGAAGGTAGGAAGATGTCATGCAAGTTCTTTTCCATAAGCACGTATGACTATATTCGGAATACATGCCTACATTACATTGATGAATTGGAGCTAGTTCTGTGTCACCCTAGGTTATAACTGTTACATGATGAACCACATCTGGCATAATTCTCTATCATCGATCCATTGCCTACGAGCTTTCCATATATTGTTCTTCGCTTATTTACTTTTCTGTTGCTATTGTTACAATCACTACAAAATACCAAAAACATTACTTTTGCTATCGCTACCTTTTGCTATAGTTACCACTACTATCATATTACTTTGCTACTAAATACTTTGCTGCAGATATTAAGTTTCCAGGTGTGGTTGAGTTGACAACTCAGCTGCTAATACTTGAGAATATTCTTTGGCTCCCGTTGTATTGAATCAACAAATTTGGGTTGAATACTCTACCCTCAAAAACTATTGCGATCCCCTATACTTGTGGGTTATCAGGGGCCAAGCCTCGTGAGGCGCACGATGCAAGACCTCCTCAGGGGCAGGTTCACCAGGCTGGCTCACAAGGGGCGGAGAGATCAAGGCGAGGGACACCTCCCGAGGTTCCTGTGACGCAATTCATGGCGACTGGAACCAGGCGGGCGCCAGCACACGCAGTGTCGTCATTTCCTCTTTGGTGCTAAAGGGGCAAGTGCAGGCAAGGAGTCCCGAGGCATAAGGCAAAGGTTTCCATATCGATGCAACAAGACCAAGACCAGCAGGACGGCAAGATGGAGGTCACCGTGGAGCGCAAGACAACGTCACCACTAGAGCCTTCGGCAGGTGTTGTGGAATTTTCACGTCAGATGTCCTTTTTGTCAGGACTTAGTCGCGAGGCCAACGCATCTATGTGGTAGCTTGAGAGGGGTTGAGCGGGACGAGAGACGCGATGTTTTACCCAGGTTCGGCCCCTCACGGTGGAGGTAAAAGCCTACATCCTGCTGCATTCATATTGATGATGATGACCACGGTTACAAGAGTGCTCTATCTCGAGAGCTATTGTCTAAACCTAACTTGTCCAACCTGTGAAACTTGTGAATCTTGTCCTCCCGTTTTGGGGAGCCCTGCCCCTCCTTATATATGTTGGAGGGGCAGGTTACATGTAGAGTCCTATTAGGATTAGGACTAGTCTATCTCTAATACAAACCGGATATAAGTCCAGGTCTTAACTCCTTGTAGGACAAATATTCCTCATGCCTTTCCTCTTAAACCGGCCCACCGTTAAACATGAACCGGCCTTCTGGGCCTTGGGACTTGTCATCCGTCTGTCCCGCACGCCGGATCACTAGTGAGTCATAATGATCAGGTGGGTTACTGGTAAACCGCCAGGTCAGGGCGGGTCGCCAGTAACTCTCCAAGTGTCAGCGGGGTCTTCAGATAAACCGCCAAGTCCGGCCGGTTTAACTTCCGGCCGGTTTACACCGCAGGGTATATCCCCGACATTAGCCCCCAAGTTTAGCTTGGATTTATTCATGGTAAACTTATGCTGCAAAATAAACACAAGAACAAATTTGACAGGTTATGCTACGTGTTAAGAATTTTTGTAAACCGGTACCTGATCATCCTTAATTCCTTGTTATTTCCTCCTTCTAAGAAATCTGGGTCAACAGACCAGCTTCATAATCAATTTTCCGACCGTGGTTTGTCATCGAGAAATATCTTGAAGAATAAATCCTTTGACTCAGCTCCCAAAGCACCGATTTAAGAAACATGGGTCTGAAAATACTTATCTGATATTCAACCGGTTTGAAGATGTAAAACTTGCCGGTTTAATATTACCAAAATAGCCGGTTTATAAGTACTGATGGCGCCGGATCATAATTGTTGTCGACACCGGGTCATGTAATTGATCTTCCTGATTTACTCAAAACTGATAAAATGAAGATGTTCCTCCTTTATATGCATAATACCTGTAGCCCCCAAGTCTTAAGAGGAGAACATAGTGATAACTTAAGACTTGCTCCAATAAGTGTTTCAACCTTGAAGAAATCCAGTTTGTTCATCTCAATTATATAAACTGAATACTCCATATATGTAGCCCCCAAGTGTCAGGCTGTCATGCTTGCAGCAACCTTGAATTGTTGATAGGAGCAATTAGTAGCCCCCAAGGGACGGCTCATTATAATATGATGAGTCGGGTCTTCAATAAGACTAGTAAAAATGACTTTGCATTAGCCCCCAAGTGTCATGATGCATGCTTGCAGTGACATGAGACTTGCATGTAATCTCAATTTGAATAATGTAGCCCCCAAGTGCCGGGTTGTAAGCCTGCAGCGACTCGGGACTATTCCTTCCATTGTAGAATAAATCATATCCCTTGATAAAATAATAGCCATTGCGCTAAAGCGACTTTGAAAACTCAATAATACCGGTTATTAATAACCATAAAAATCCAGCCATGTTGGCTATTCAAGATAATATAATCCGATGAAAACCTTTTTCATTCAATATCATAATGAAAATTCAGCCAAGTTTGGCTATTTGAATAATATAGCCCAATGATTTATAAGCGCATAATTCCGATGGCGCAATTCAAATATATATACACTGGTGACTTATAGTCCAAAAACCAGGCCGGTTTAACAAACCTGTTTCTGCATACAACAAGTTTAAAGTGTCCTGGCGGTTTACCGCCGGACGGGTCATAATGCCCAACATATAACCCGGGTTTATAACCAAGGCTGCACTTAAAAACATGAAATATATCATACCTCTGACATTGAATCACATCGTTGGTTTACCAACTTTTTGTAGTTAGAGTGATAACCCCAATCTTGGAGTAATGATAACTCCTTTCATATTGTACCGGTTTATGATGAAACCGTACTGGGTTTGTGAGAAACACCGGTTCATTCCATAATAGGATGGTAACAGAAAATCAAACCGAGCAAATAGTCTCCGGATTAAAATGGACCGTGTTCCGTCAATTGACAGTTTGAACCAGCTTAAAACTTTGTCGGCTTAAAAACCGCAATAAAAAGAAAGAAATATCTTTCAAAAAAATGTGAAGTAAAGGCAAGGAAAAAACCGTTTGCAAAAAGAGGCTTATTTGAGCTGATCAGATGGCGTTACCATGGTCGGACATGACCAAGCTCCCGATAGGTGTAGCTATGGTTCAAGTCAGCCGAGTCCCCAAATGAAACCGTGGCATTTATGCTGATCAAGTGGCATGGCAATGGTTCGGGTTCGACCAAGCCCCCAAGTGATTCTGTGGCCTTAGGCCGATCAAGAGGCATGACTGGTTCAGACGTGACCAAGTCCCCAAGTGATCTGGTGGCTCTCGCCTATCAAGAGGTATTGCATTGGTTCGAACACGACGAAGCCTCCAAGCGATATAACATGATGCTTTTGAAAAGCTAACTCAAGGGTTAAACCGGAGGCCGCTTTAGAACAACTCCGTGTAACCACACGTGATGTAAAAGAACAGAGACCCCGCTTTATGAAGCAGAAGCCCCCATGTGATCAATAATATGTCAGGCCAGTAAGGTGGGATACCCATGTTCGAACCGCGCATCGTGGTAGTAGGTCCTCTTTGGCAATTTTTAACTTTTTGCAAGAGATAAATTCTTCTTAAACTGGGATCTTGAACCGGATATTGAGATCTTCAAAGCTTTGTGGGAGACATATTTACCTTGAACCGGATTTTAAACCGGAATCTTCATTTTTAGCCGGAAATTTTCTGACAGCCTTTAAACTCGAACTTGCGAGAGGTTAATTCCTTTTTGAACCGGACATTGTTAAACTGGATTTGAGCACTTCAGAGCTTTGTGGGAGAACAGATTTCCCTTGAACCGGACTGTAAACCGGATATTTGAGAGCTGCAGTCAGACTGACTTCCCTTGAGCCGGATTTTAAACCGGAATCCTTTCTGATGACCCGGATCTTCTTCATTGAACCGGGGTTTTGTAACTGACATATAATTTCTAAACCGGAAATTTTCTGACGGCCTTTAAACTTTCATCCATATAACAGTAGCCTCCGGGACCGGGTTATCCTTTCCTCCATCGTCATGGGGTTCTTAAATTTGCTGAAACTGGCAAGATTCGCTGAGTCATGTCATCGTAGCCCCCGAGTCTGAAAGGTGACTCGAAGAGTTGGCTTGAGACTCTCCATATTTGACCGTGATATAAACCGGCATAACTTGTATATCATTGGCGTTGATAGCACGATGTGAATCCATAGAAGGTTGAGGTGACTGCGGCGGGTTGCAAATGATCCCATATAAGCTGTGTCAGCAACTCGGCCAATGGTTTCTTCCAACCGGCGATTTGAAGTTAATCAAAACTGTAGTAGCGGCGACTTGTGCGCCCAATAAACAGCTCATGCAGACAGGTGCAACCCGATATGTTGATGTAGACCAGGCCGCGAGAGACGAACGACAAAAGCGACCGCAACATCAGAGGCAGCTCGGATAGATGAATCGGCCACGGCATTGTAAACCGGTGCGGACGGGCGAGTTAATCATAGGCGTGGTCCTGGCAAGCTGATGTAAACCCACGGTATAGACCACGTTTACAATGAATAATTATCCTGTATATCAAAAAATACAGCCCAAAGTAATTGTTCTTTTGACGAAAAACAATATGTTTCATAAATGGACTTAGATAGATGTCACCTGATACGTTAGGCCGGAATTTATCCGCCGCTGTGAAGCTAAAATCCACCACGGATAAGTCACCCGCAGGAGCAAACGCATGAACCGGCCGTGGCGTTTTGTAAGCCGGTGCGAACGGGCGAGTTGGCCGTGGCATGGTAAGCCGGTGCGGACGGACGAGTTGGCCCCGACACTGAAGAAGCGGGGACGGCGACTTGCCCATGTAGCCGTCCAGCAGCATGGCACGGACCAACCCTAGTGCAATAATCTTAGCGCGCCCCTTTGCGACACCTTTGTAACAAATAATGGTTCTGCCCAAAAATAGCAAAGACCAGAGTAATTGTTCTTGGAGAAACATTATTTATGCAAATAAAATATGTAGGAAGGATAGCACCTCGTAATATTATGCAGTGCCGGTAGGCTGGCTTGTCGCAGGTACCACGAGGCACACAGTACGCCGCGCTCCTGTCAGTATCCATGATTTGATTGATCTGATTCTGAATCACTGATCCGCTTTGCAGTAGTGCACTGCTCCTGGACCGCGGTGGCACCCACGGGTCAATGATAGTGGGGTCAACGGAAGCAGAGGCGACCCAGCGCGCGCCGGTTCAATGCACAGCAGCAGCGACAGTAGGGCCCTGGCCGGCTTACAGAGAAGGTGAGACCGCTCACGACGAGGGTGATTTTGACAGTGGTGTCTCTCTGAACAGTAATGGTGGATATGCATGGTACTCTCGAGCCGTTGCTGAGCTTGCTTCATTCGTATATACAAGAAAAAAACATGGCCGCAATGGCAGAGGCGACACGGCCGCTGAGGTGGCAAATCCGGCTCCCTTGACAACTCTTGCTTTCCATATTTCTATCTTCCTCAATCCGTGTGTGTGTCAGGCAATTGTACGAGAGAATAAAACAGATCCAGTAGTATCAATAATACTAATCTGATCTTCATTACGTACTAGTGGAAGTACTTTTAGAGTTGATTTGTCCTCCACGCTCAAAATAGCAGCAGTTGATTCCCTCGGGACTTGTAGCTTGAGATCTACGTGGAGCAGCAATATTCCAGCCGATTGGACTGCTTCTTGTCGATATAGTAGCAATCGGACCCGGCCACTGATCCTGCAGCGAAAACTGCTAATAGCTTCGGTTAACTGCAGTAGTATTTTGGCTTCGGCGGAAAAAATCTCCTCTCGATCTCGGCAAGTTATGGTAGTTGCACTGATGCAACCCTAATTTCCTCTGGGTCTTAAATATTGAATATGCTGTTTTGACCAATTGACAGGTCTTGACGGATTGGTACTGCTGCCTCCGTTTAGACCATAAGTCGTACGTACGGATATGATCTGCGGTGAAAAAAAAACTCCTTCGCCTCAGGAACGTGCTCCAAAATTTGATCTGGCGTCGGATCGCCGGATCAGAAGCACATGCCGTGCCGCACCATGCAACCCTAACTTTTGATGTAAATCTTTTCCAAACTGGCTCTTCTTCATCGAAAAAATTGCGAACTTCTCGATCCATGAGAAAGATCCCTCCAAGAACTCAACATCACCATGCGCAGGCCCCACGGTGGGTGCCAACTGTCGTGGAATTGTCACGGCAGATGTCCTTAGTGTCAAGACTTAGTCGCGAGGCCAACGCATCTATGTGGTAGCTTGAGAGGGGTTGAGCAGGACGAGAGAAGTGATGTTTTACCCAGGTTCGGCCCCTCACGATGGAGGTAAAAGCCTACATCCTGCTTCATTGATATTGATGATGATGACCATGGTTACAAGAGTGCTCTATCTCGAGAGCTATTGTCTAAACCTAATTTGTCGAACCTGTGAAACTTGTGAATCTTGTCCTCCCCTTTTGGGGAGCCCTGCCCCTCCTTATATATGTTGGAGGGGCGGGTTACATGTAGAGTCCTATTAGGATTAGGACTAGTCTATCTCTAATACAAATCGGATATAAGTCCAGGTCTTAACTCGTTGTAGGACAAATATTCCTCGTGCCTTTCCTCTTAAACCAGCCCACCGTTAAACGTGAACCGGCCTTCTGGGCCTTGGGCCTTGTCATCCGTCTGTCCCGCACGTCGGATCACCAGTGAGTCATAATGATCAGGTGGGTTACTGGTAAACCGCCAGGTCAGGGCGGATCGCCAGTAACTCTCCAAGTGTCAGCGGGGTCTTCAGATAAACCGCCAAGTCCGGCCGGATTAACTTCTGGCCGGTTTACACCGCGGGGTATATTCCCGACAGCAGGTGAAGACTACTTTTGTCAGGATAGGTTGTACTAGTTGTCTCCATTCGAATTTGGCCATTGTGGGATCCCTTCCCGCTCAATATTTGGGAAGAGGACCAGGGCCTCTACAAATAGGACTAGCCACCACCATAGGGAGGAGAGAGATCCCGATCTTCAACCACACAAGCACACCAAGTAGAAGAACACCTCACCTCGCGAGGCTATTCTTCCCTTGTACTGTTCATCATCTGCCCAAGAGGCAATCCACCGCACCACACTAGAGTAGGGTATTACATCGCATGGTGGCTCGAACCAGTATAAATCTTGTGTCTCATGTTCTTTGGGTTCGTCGAGCTAGGCCGTGAGATCGTAGAGTGTGCGAGCTAGAGAGGGGGAGAGATCTTCGTGCGCACCCCAGTGTTCGAACCTCAAGGGTTTTGCCGGAACCCGAAATCCGACAGCCCCTCAAAAAAAAATTTGGTGCTTCACGCAATCCATCGATACTACTACTAGTAATCCAGTAATCCCGACTAAAACGGCACAGCCGAGTCTTTTCCCACGCGATATGCTGGGAGGTTGGCTTAGTTGGGTTTTTGTAGGACGAGTAATGCTACACCTACGTAATCCCAGTTACATAATTAACGTAATATGAAACATGTGAGCTGTTGATTGTAGATTGAGGGGAGGGAGGGGTCCTCCACCATGAAAATCAGGGAGGAAAGAGAGAGGCAATTTACGTTAACCCTTTCGTGAGTTCCCGTAGATGTAGAAAGATGTGAAATGTGTGAATGTGTGGTGGACGTACTATCGGAGTGCCCAAGATAATTTTTGTATGTTGACCTTATGTGTTTATTTACTTCGCATGTTAGCTTTGTCTCAGTTAAAGCATCAAAGTTTATACACACAAAAACGAACCATCATTCCATATCTATCTACTCTTATATACTCTTATAAAAAGCAGAGTTGGTGATGATGGTGTGCCTGCCATCCTGCAATATAGGCCGTCCGATCTATATCTAACGGATAGGAAGGTAACTATGACAATTTAGTAATTTACCCGCACTCCTCTCCACATTTACAGGTAAGGCCTTCCCTCATTCATCCTTTTCTTCCACAAGATCTTGATGTTCTGTGCAACGCATGGGCATCTTGCCGGTACTCCTACAATATACTATATTATTGTGAAAGTTCATATACACCTACTGAGATTATTGAAAACACGACAGATTTTCATTACATTTCAAACTTTTATAGGACAGGAAAATAAAAGAAACCCGACCCTAAACCTATTCTATGGCGGCGACCGATGTCCTCCATCTACGATCTTGATGTATGGGGGCGGGGTTCAATACCCGTGAAGTGAAGGTGTGGTCTCCGGTGAGGAAGAGTAGAACACGGGAGACGGACCGGTTAGTTGGCACACCATGCCCTGCCGCCTCCCATGCCGTACTCATCGTCAGAGGAGTCCCCGACCTCGGCGGTGCCGGACATTGGACGGCGGCAAGTAGGACGTGTGGCTGACAGTGCTCCCGTTGTCGGCCGCCGGCGTGGCCACCGCTTGTGCGATCGCGTCCACGTCCGGCTACGCTGCTATTGCATCGCGAACAGCGACCTGAGCGAGGGCGGCGACCTCGAGCTTCATCCCCGAAGACAAACTCTCCCGCAGAGCGTTCACGCTCACGGTCATGGCGGATGTGGTGCCAGGTAGCAGGATGATGCACTGTGATGTGGAGGTTAGCTGGGTGTTGCCGCTTTAAGTAGTGCATTCCGATGAGGCCAAGCGTCCGGGTGCGTCATTAAGTCACTAGATTTGGTTCCTTGGGCACCGAGCCTCTTAACGACGACATACAGACGGATGACATGAATGTGGGCAGCTGGCGCCGGCTAGAACGCACGGCGCGACGGCGTGAGGGACGATGTTTTTTGGTGTGCCAGGGTAGTCAGCTGCGGTCATGGCAACATTGGAGATACCCTTTGCTCACATGCAATCCCCACATGTCACTGAGAAAACAAGACGACCCGACATGGTCTCAGGTCCTGGGGATGCAGTTGACCGCGCTACACTGATACGTCTCCAATGTATCTATAATTTATGAAGTATTCATGCTATTATATGATCAACCTTGGATGTTTTATATGCATTTATATGCTATTTTATATGATTTTTGGGACTAACCTATTAACCTAGTGCCCAGTGCCAGTTTCTATAAACCTCGGAAAATTAACCTAGATCGGGAGTTCCGCCGCTAGAAGCCTCCGTAGGCACCGAAAACCAATCTAGGACCTCTTCGGCACCCTGCTGAAGGGGGCCATCATCACCGGAGGGCATGGAGGAGGATCCTGGAGGGGCCATCATCACCATGAAGGCCAAGGACCAGAGGGAGAACATCTCCCCATCTAGGGGGGAGGCCATGGAGGAGGAAGCACAAGGGGGAGAACCTCTCCTCCTCTCTCTCGGTGGCACCGGAGTGCCATCGGGAGGGGAGTCATCGCCGCGGTGATCATCTTCATCAACATCACCATCATCATCACCATCCTCATCTCTTTTACGCGGTCCACTCTCCCTCACCCCACTGTAATCCCTAGTTGAACATGGTGCTTTATGCCACATATTATGATCCAATGATGTGTTGCCATCCTCTGATGTTCGAGTAGATATCTTTTGTCTTTGGGTTGATTGATGATCTAGATTGGTATGAGTTGTATGTTTTACTTTGATGCTGTCCTATGGTGCCCTCCGTGTCGTGCAAGTGTGAGAGGTTCCCGCTGTAGGGTGTTGCAATACGTTCACGATTCGCTTATAGTGGGTTGGTGAGTGACTCAAACACAAACCCGAGTAAGGGGGTTGTTGCGTATGGGAATAAAGAGGACTTGATGCTTTAATGCTATGGTTGGGTTTTACCTTAATGATCTTTAGTAGTTGCGGATGCTTGATAGAGTTCCAACCATAAGTGCATATGATCCAAGTAGAGAATTTAGCTTATGCCTCTCCCTCATATGAAACTGCAATAGTGATTACGGGTCTTGTTAACAATTGCCTAGGACAATTCTGCACACCGGTCCACCATTATTCCACACTCGCTATTTATAATATTTAGTAATATATTCTAACTTTATGATAACATCACCTAGTTTTATATTTTAGCTCTCCGATATCATACAAAGTTATCCACTTCGTACCCACAACGTAGTTTTATTTATCGTTTCTAGTTGGAAGCAAACGTTCGGTGTACGTAGAGTCGTATCTGTGGCGGATAGGGCTTGAGAGAATATTGATCTTACCTTTAGCTCCTTGTGGGTTCGACACTCCATACTTATCACTTCCACCTTTGGAAATTGCTACAATGATTCCCTGCACTTGGGGATTATCAAGCTCTTTTTTGGCGCCGTTGCCGGGGAGCACTAGCGTGGGGTTGATATTCTTGTGTATGCTTGTTTGCTTTCTTCACTAAGTAGATTTTGTATTTTCTTTTTTGTTTCTGTTTAGTTGTGGGTGAAACATAAAAAAAATTAAAAGAATGAAAATACCAAAAAAAAAAACTTGCCTCTCATGCCTAAAAAGTTTTTCAAAAAGAGAAGTGATTGGAAAGTTATGCATTGAAGAAGTGAGGGTCGACCTTGAGAACTTGTGTTCATGCTCGCGGAAATAATGTAGAATTTTTCATGGAATTTTATCTGTAAATAATTATCCCCTTATATATATCCATTGTACTATAAAAATAATGTGCCAAGCTTTGGTTTTAGGATGATTAGATTGCTTGTTTACTATATGCAGAACAAAAATAGAAACTTTGGCTGTCGCGCGTGATTTTATATTTTTTTATTGGAAAGTCAAATGGGTATGAAACTTTTTGCACATTACTTATGTATAAATTGTTCAAATTTTCAAATTTATTTCATAATTTTTAGAGTTACAGAAGTTTACCAAACCTTCAGATTACTACAGTCTGTCCTGTTTTAGACAGATTCTATTTTTCATGTGTTGTTTGCTTATTTTGATGAATCTATGGGTAGTGTCAGGGGGTATGAACCATGGTGAAGTTGGAATACAGTAGATATAGTTCTAATATGAAATTTGAATGAGTTTGGAACAGTACCTAAAGGTAGTGATTTGCTTTATTATACTAACGGATCTCACAAAGTTTTTGTTAATGTTTTTTGTGGATGAAGTGTTTGAAGAACGAGGAGTTACCGATGTGAGAATAATAAAGATAGGCAAGAGCTCAAGCTTGGGGATTCCCAAGGCACCCCAAGTAAATATTCTAAGGATACTCAAGCATCTAAGCTTGGGGATGCCCCAGTTGGCATCCCATCTTTCTTCTTCAACAAATACCGGTATACCTCGGTTTTTGTTTCGTTCACATGATTTGTGTCCTTTGTGTTTTTTGTTCTTCATTTATGAACCATGATAGTATGAGATAGACCTTAATTGATTTATAGAATGCTTCATGTGCTTCACTTATATCTTTTAAGTATGATCTTATGGCATTGCCCTTTGTGCTTCACTTAAATCTTTTGAGTCTGGTTTTATAGAATGCTTCTTGTGCTTCACTCATACATTTTGAGCTTGGACATTGGTTAGTTTATATTAATTGTAGAATGCTCCATGAACTTCACTTATATCTTTTGGAGTATGAATAATACTATCATCTAAACTGGATTTGGAAGAGTGTCAACTTTAGGAACTAGTGATCCCGCCATTCCGAATGAGGAGAATTTTACTTATGTGGAGAGTAGTAAAATTTCTATGGTCGTAGATCATGAAAAGAATGCTTTATGTGATGGTAATATTTCTTAACTCATTCATGATTCTACTGAAAATTATTATGAGGGAGGAATACATGCTTGTAGGAGTGCAATAATATCAAGTTTTCCTCTCTATGTGCTTAAGGTTTTGAAGTTATACTTGTTTTGCCTTCCTATGCTAGTTGATTCTTGTTCCCATAAATTGTGTGCTCACAAAATCCCTAGTAATAGGAGGTGGCTTAGGTTTAAATGTGCTAGTCATATTCTTCATGGTGCTCTCTTTATGTTCAAGTCTTATCTTTCATGTGAGCATCATTGAAATCATCATGCCTAGCTAAAAGGCATTAAAGAAAAGCGCTTGTTGGGAGACAACCCAATATTTACCCTTACTGTTTTTGTGTGTTTACATGATTAAGATACTGTAGTAACCATGTTTTATAGCTTTTGTTTCTATAAAGTGCCAAGTAAGACCTTTTGGAAGACTTGGGTGAAAGTTAATGTGATCTTGCTGTAAAAAACAGAAACTTTGCGCTCACGAGATTAGCTGCCATTTTTTACAAAAGAGTTCTTTGGTGATGATTCTTTTTGCATAAGATTAATAGAAAAATTCCTCACGTCCTCCAATTTATTTCATAATTGTTTAAGTAGCAGAAGTATGGTTAGTTTTCAGATCATTACAGACTGTTCTGTTTCTGACAGATTCTCATTTCATTGCATAGTTTGCTTGTTCTCTAGTTTCTATGACTTATATTCCTCAATATAAATTGTAGAAATTATATGGTATAGTAGGCATTGTGTGAGAACAATTATGATCTTTGTCTTTGATAGTACCAAGCTGAATGGTTTACTCTTTATCATACTAACTTATCTCATGAAGTTCCATTAAGTTTTGTGTGATTGATGTTTTCATGCTTTGGGTGAGATATCGATATGAGGAGAATACAGAGTGGAAAGACCCTAAGCTTGAGGATGCCCAAGGCACCCCATGGTAATATTCAAGGAAGACTCAAGCGCCTAAGCTTGGGGATGCCCCGGAAGGCATCCCCTCTTTCGTCTTCAAAACTATCGGTATACCTTACTCGGAGCTATATTTTTATTCGTCACATGATATGTGTTTTGTTTGGAGTGTATTTTCAATTTTACTTGCTGTTTGAATAAAATCATTGGATCTGAAATATTAAATGAAAAAGAATCCTCCCATGGCTAGTTAATTATTTGACTACTCCGTGTCCTTCACTATTATCTTTTGGAGTAGTTTGTCATTTACTCACGTGCTTCACGTATATCCTATGAGTAAATGGTTGAATAACTGAATTTCATAAATCTGAATTTATATATGTTTCATATGCTTATACCATGGGGAGTAATGACTTCACATAGAATAAGTATAGGTAGTAAACTTATTGAAAGTTAGCAAACGTAGAATTGGTCACTTGAACAATTCATGAAAAAATATTGAAGGAACAGAGATTTCACATATAAATATACTATCTTGGACATCTTTTGTAATTGTGAGCATTCATTAAAACATGAAATGCTAAAAGGTTGATGTTGGACAAGGAAGACAACGTAATGGGTTATGTTTTCTTATATCCGAAATAAAGTATATTGTCTTGGATCATCCAACATGTTGAACTTGCTTTTTCCCCCTCATGCTAGCCAAATTCTTTGCACCAGGTAGAGATACTACTTGTGCTTCCAGACATTCCTTAAACCAGTTTTGGCATGAGAGGCCACCATACCTACCTATGGATTGAGTAAGATCCTTCAGGTAAGTTTTCATTGGTGCATCTAATAAAAATTGCCCTCTAAATATGTATGATCTATTAATGTGGATAAAATAAGCTTTATACGATCTTGTGATGTGTAAGAAATAAAAACGACAGACTGCATAATAAAGGTCCATATCATAAGTGTCTATATAAAGTGACATTCTTTTGCATTAAGATTTTGTGCATCCAACCATAAAATCGCATGACAACCTCTGCTTCCCTCTGTGAAGGGCCTATGTTTTACTTTTATCTTCTACCCTTATGCAAGAGTCATCGTGATCTTCACCTTTCCTTTTTACATTTTATCCTTTGGCAAGCAAATTGTGTTAGAAAGATCCTGATATATATATATATATCCAATCGGATGTAAGTTATCATGAACTAATATTGTTGACATTACCCTTGAGGTAAAAGGTTGGAAGGCGAATCTATAAGCCCCTATCTTTCTCTATGTCCGATTAAAACTTTGAACCCATAAATATCACGTGAGTGTTAGAAATTGTGAAAGACTAAATGATAGTTGAGTATGTGGAGTTTGCTAAATCAAAACTCTGACATAGACCCTTCCTGAAAATAAGATGAACTGCAATTGTTTGATCACTGAGAATATAGTTTGTTAGTTTCAAGAAAGTTTATGATCTATACTTTAACATGTGAATAGCTTGTTACTTGATCATGAAGAGTTTTATGAAGATGAGCTACTGTTATGATATATAATGATGCTAGAAAAAGTGATTGGAACTATCATTGATGAAACTTATGCACTTGCTAGCATTCACACTTCATAAATTATTTCTTTAATCATTTACCTACTCGAGGACGAGCAGGAATTAAGCTTGGGGATGCCGATACGTCTCCAACGTATCTATAATTTATGAAGTATTCATGTTATTATATTATCAACCTTGGATGTTTTATATGCATTTATATGCTATTTTATATGATTTTTGGGACTAACCTATTAACCTAGTGCCTAGTGCCAGTTTCTGTTTTTCCCTTGTTTTTGAGTTTTACAGAAAAAGGAATATCAAACGGAGTCCAATTGACGTGCCAATTTTGACAATTTTTATGGACCAAAGGAAGACCCCGGAGTAAAAGAGTTGGGCCAGGAGAGTCTAGGGGCGCCCACGAGGGTGGGGGGCGCGGCCACCCCCCAGGCGCGTGGGCCTGCCTCGTGGATGCCTCGGGCACCTCCTTGACGTGAGACCGACGCCAAAAATTCCTATAAATACAGAAACCTCGGAAAATTAACCTAGATCGGGAGCTCTGCCGCTAGAAGCCTCCGTAGCCACCGAAAACCAATCTAGGCCCTCTCCGGCACCCTACCGGAGGGGGCCATCATCACCGGAGAGCATGGAGGAGGATCCCGGAGGGTACATCATCACCATGAAGGCCAAGGACCAGAGGGAGAACCTCTCCCCATCTAGGGGGAGGCCATGGAGGAGGAAGCACAAGGGGGAGAACCTCTCCTCCTCTCTCTCAGTTGTACCGGAGTGCCATCGGGAGGGGAATCATCGCCGTGGTGATCGTCTACATCAACATCACCATCATCATCACCATCCTCATCTCTTTTAGCGGTCCACTCTCCGGCACCCCGCTGTAATCCCTACTTGAACATGGTGCTTTATGCCACATATTATGATCCAATGATGTGTTGCCATCCTATGATGTTTTGAGTAGATATCTTTTGTCTTTGGGTTGATTGATGATCTAGATTGGTATGAGTTGTATGTTTTAATTTGATGCTGTCCTATGATGCCCTCCGTGTCGCGCAAGCGTGAGGGGTTCCCGCTGTAGGGTGTTGCAATACGTTCATGATTCACTTATAGTGGGTTGGTGAGTGACTGAAACACAAACCCGAGTAAGGGGGTTGTTGCGTATAGGAATAGAGAGGACTTGATGCTTTAATGCTATGGTTGGGTTTTACCTTAATGATCTTTAGTAGTTGCGGATGCTTGCTAGAGTTCCAATCATAAGTGCATATGATCCAAGTAGAGAAAGTATGTTAGCTTATGCCTCTCCCTCATATGAAACTGCGATAGTGATTACGGGTCTTGTTAACGATTGCCTAGGAAAATTCCGCACACCGATCCACCATTATTCCACACTCGCTATTTATAATATTTAGTAATATATTCTAACTTTATGATAACAGCACCTACTTTTATATTTTATCTCTCCGATATCATACAAAGTTATCCACTTCATTCCCACAACGTAGTTTTATTTATCGTTTCTAGTTGGATGCAAACATTCGGTGTACGTAGAGTCGTATCAGTGCCAGATAGGGCTTGAGACAATATTGATCTTACCTTTAGCTCCTTGTGGGTTCGACACTCCATACTTATCACTTCCACCTTTGGAAATTGCTACGATGATTCCCTGCACTTGGGGATTATCATACACCACTCCTTGTACGCGTTGCGACGCGCACGCACTTCGGTGCCCCGTGCATCCTTGACAAGCCGGGTGTTAATCTACTGGTCATGCAACAGCACTAACGCCACCCTCATCACACTAAAGCCGACCATGTCGAGCAATGATGAGCGTGTCGCTCATCGCGGCCGCCGTGCCCAGAGGCGGTGCTGGAGCTATGCCACATTGCCGGCCCCCACGACCCACATGAACGGTTGTCGGTGGCGAGGAGGTCGTGGGCCAGCTCCTCCATTGGACTAGTCTGCACCACGTCGCCCCGACAGGTGTGCCCCACATGTCGGTTTCCCTGTTTTCCCGGCAAAATTCGAGCGTCAGTGATCAGCGTTGCACATTAGGCGCAGAACAGGTGGTTTTTGTGCCCTAGTTCAAATGTGGTACAGTACCAAGTTGTTACCCTAGCCCCAAGTGTGGTGGTTTTGGGTACAATACCGCCCTTTTCCTTTTCAAGTAGTGAAGCATAACACTTGATTAAGTAGCCGGATGGTGTGCTAAATGTAGGTGTCCAACTGTCTGAAGGAATAATTGAGGTGTGCCCGGTCCGTGCCCGCATTTAGGGGTCCAACTTACCATGTTCCGGCAGTAGTAACTATACTAGTCCCTGCGTACCCCCTCTGTTTTTATTTACTCTGCATTTTAGCTTTGCTCAGAGTCAAACTTTGTAAACTTTGACAAACTTTATTGAGAGAAATAATAACATATACAATAACAAATCAATACCATTAGATTCACTATTGAATATACTTTCAGATCATATACATTTTCTATTGTAAATGTTCATATTTCTACTCTTACTAGCAAGATGCCCATGCGTTGCACGTAACATCAAGATGCATTTGTATGACTAGTTTATCTTGTGAGAGAAAATGATGAACGAGGGAAGGCTTTATTTGCAAATGTGGAGAGGTGTGTGGGTACCTTTTTGCAAAATTGCCATAGTTTCCTTCCTATCCGTCAGATACAAATTGGACGACCTATATTATAGGATGGCGGGCACACCATCATCACCAACTCTGCTTTTTATAAGAGTGTAGATAAAAAGTAGAGCTGGTCATGATGGTGTGCTTGCCATCCAGCAATATAGGCCATCGGATCTATATCTAACGGATGGGAATGAAACTATGACAATTTACCCGCACTCCTCTCCACATTTGTAGATAAGGCCTTCCATCGTTCATCTTTTCTCCCACAAGATCTTGATATTCCGTGCAACGCACGGAAAACTTGCTAGTTTTCTATAAATTTGTTCAAATTTTATGATGTTTGACTTTAGTCAAACCTAATATGTAGAGTAAATAAAAACAAAGGGAGTATCTTACTCCGTGACCAAGACGGAAGGGAAAACGAGTCAACTTGTTGTTTATATGAGTCGTTCAACTATAATCATGTGGCGTTGCTTAGTTCTCATTCCTCTCCAACTCTCTTCTCCATCGATCATGTCGCCCTCCGGTCGAGTCCATCCTCCCGCATGCCTCATTTGAACATTCCACCGAGTATCATTCACATGTGGGCCTAGACCATGCTTGTATTTCCAATGTTGTAATTTGTCCGACATGCATACAAACAAATGGTTCGTTTAAAGTTTCACTTTGCCTCCACTATGTGTCGCTTCCCTTCTTAGTTTTGACATCCCATTCGGTTCATGCCCCGACACATCTTGGCGAGATCGGTTGATGTTGAGAGATCAATTGCGTTTCGTGCAAGGAGATAAAGGTTTGGTCTGTTTCTATGATAGAAATGACCCGCCATGGGGGGGTCTGTGGGGATTAGAGGGAGTATATTGTACATTCATACGCGAAACAAACGTATTGTACCCACCCTAGTCCTCTCTCAATCGATCTCTGGACCCCGTGATGAAATCGAGAGAGAACGAGTGGGTGCATGTGTGATACCTAAGGTGAATTCAAAATTTTGAACCGGTGATCATAGCATCCGCAAATCATATATAAATGGTATTCAATGTTTGTTTCTCTTTTGAACATACAATATACGCCCTCCGATCCTTTCTAGTTTACATATAAGTTTTATGTGTAGTCAAAGTGTCTCTACTTTGATCAAACAAAAAGAAAAAAGTATCAACATTCAACAATGCCCAATCTATATTGTTAGATTAATACATACTCCTAGATTTGTATTCAAACAGAGATGGTTTCCAATTTGTTTTCAACCACGTGAATGTGCTTGTTCTCGCACATGCTCTTCCTACTAGGATTTCACCACGTATAGCCGGTCCAATAGTAACTTTTTTAAGCTCCCTATCCAATAGTACTAGTGGAGTACTAACAACATCTGTAGTAGAGTATGCGGTGCTCATAGTACTCCCTCCTTCCATTTATATAGGACCTAATAAGGCCTAGTCAGCAGGCTATAAGACTTGTCATGTCATTAAAATCCTACTTGGAGGAGTGAGAAGAGAGGAGAGAGAGTGAAGCGGGCTCTTATTCTACAGCCCGGCTATAACACATAGATCAAGTAAAAATAGTATGCATGCAACTCTCTTCCAATCATATACTCCCTCCTTTCCGGTTTATTAGGCTCAATTCAAAATTTTCACCAACCAAGGTAGATGGTGAGTGGTGGAATTCTTTTTGTAGTTTGCAAAACCACCCAATTAATGATCTTGTTTTCCTCAAAAAATTATGTTTACCAATGCATTAATTGTAATGCATGCATGCATAAAGTACATGCATTGGTCAATTTGTCTTAATACTTGCATGCATTCATTTAATGCACCTTGAAATCTAAACATGTGATGGAGAACAACCAAATTAAGCCTTATAAAATGGAAAAATTAAAATTTTGAGATAAGCCCTATAAACCGGAAAGGACGGAGTACCTTGCTCATGCAAATATTAAATGCTTAGAGCCAACCTAATAGCCATTCTAAGAGCCAACATATTACTTATATGAGTATTTTTTATGATGGCTCTAAGTGAGGTGGCATCACTTTACAACCAACAGCTAGCTAAATTATTAACCATGCTCGCCTTTTTCAAAACTGCCTTTGACTATTGACAAGATTAATAGTACATGAGATGTATAATGTGAAAATTATATCACTGGAAGCTCCTTTCGCACACGAATTTGACCGTATGCTTTGTGTAAGTTGCATCTCATTTATTATTACTCTAACATTTGGTCAAAGTTAGCCTCGAAAAACGCAATAGGCCCTGTATAGATGGAAGGAGGGAGTAGTAGTGGAATTGGATCCTATGACGTAGATATCCCTGCCTTACCCTCCCTTTCGGTCACTTACTGGCGGGCCCCATGCTTGCTAGGCCTGCATGTTAGTAACTCAATGGGTTTGGCTACGTCAGGGGATCCTCATCCGTAGTTAGTATACTCCCTCTGTTTTTATTTTACTCCGCATAAAACAGAGGGAGTATGATATAGGATGAAATCCTAGAGTCAAACCCATTACACTTGGAGGGGGAAAAGGGCAAACTCTCAAGAACACAAAGAGGAAATCACTCAAACAATTCCCCACTTACACATCCACTAGAATAGCAATACAAGATCCACAAGTCACAAACACAATCAAAGGAAAGATACAATGGCAAAGTTCTTCCCACTCCTAGGAGATGAGGTCTTGAAGATAGTCTTCTCCTAGAGGAGGTCTTGAAGATAGTCTTCTCCTAGAGGAGGTCTTGAAATCCACTAGGATTCTTACCAAAGGGGCCTTGATTCCACAAGTGGGAAGGTAGAAGGAGCAAAGCTCCCAAATATCTCATCTCACACTTTGCTAACCCTAAACATAGCCCTAGGTATGGTTTATATAGTCTTGGGGTCGAAGTAGATGAAGAGGGGCTCGGATTGGGGATCACAGCCGTCCATCCTGGGAGGCCCGTGCGCACGGGGTAAGTTGGCCCCGTGCGCACGGGGGTCCCGTGGGCACGGTACAGGCCCGTGCGCACGGGGTGCTCCAGCGTCAACTTCCTGGATAGCCCATGGGCACGGGGTCTCGGGGGCCCGTGCGCACGGGGTCACCTGGGACTTCCAGTTTTGCTGCTGTTGCACTCCGTCTTGGTCCGCGTGGCCTTGCGGTGGTTCCTCTTCTCCTTGGGGGTGCTCCTAAGACTCTTGGTGGTGTTCCTCTTCGTACCTAATGAGACATAGCGTATCTTGGTGACGTAGCAACAATGTTCCATTCGTATCCATATGCAAGCTAAGTAGGAAGGAGTTCACCTTTGTTTCCAAAGCACGTGCTCTAGCTCTTGTCATAGGTCCACATGGGGCTTGATGTGTCGGTATAGAGTCCATGGGGATGATGGAAGGATGCTCCGCATCAAAGTAGTAGTATAAATGAGTCCATGGAGATGTACCCAAACCAGGTCACCCGGTTGGAACACCATTGGGGACTTGTTGGAGTTGCGATTGGTCGCGAGTCGTTGTACTTGGCGCTCTATGGTGTGCCTTGTATCTTCATGCATCTTCTTGAGGTGGTTCACATGGTCGCTCGCGTCCATGTTGATGAGCTCTTGTAGTGGTAGAGGAAGAATGTCCAATGGGGACAATGGGTTGAATCCATAGACGACCTCGAAAGGGGACTTGCCGGTAGTCGAATGTCTTGCACGGTTGTAGGCGAACTCGGCGATTGGGAGACACTCCTCCCCCTCCTTGATGTTCTTCTTGATCAAGACTCGTAGTAGAGTGGAGAGTGTATGGTTTGTCACCTCCGTTTGGCCGTCGGTTTGAGGGTGGTACGTCGTGGAGAAGAGTAACTTGATTCCGAGCTTGGCGCATAAGGTCTTCCAAAAGTAACTTGATGAACCATAAGTATAGGGGATCTATCGTAGTCCTTTCGATAAGTAAGAGTGTCAAACCCAACGAGGAGTAGAAGGAAATGATAAGCGGTTTTCATCAAGGTATTCTCTGCAAGTACTGAAATAATTGGTAACAGATAGATTTGTGATAGGATAAATTGTAACGAGCAACAAGTAACAAAAGTAAATAAAGTGCAGCAAGGGGGACCAATCCTTTTGTAGCAAAGGACAAGCCAGAACAAACTCTTATAATAGGAAAAGAGCTCCCGAGGACACATGGGAATATCGTCAAGCTAGTTTTCATCACATTCATATGATTCGCGTTCGATACTTTGATAATTTGATATGTGGGTGGACCGGTGCTTGGGTGCTGTTCTTATTTGAACAAGCATCCCACTTATGATTAACCTCTATTCCATGCATCCGCAACTACAACAAAAGTATTAAGGTAAACCTAACCATACCATGAAACACGTGGATCCAAATCAGACCCTTACGAAGCAATGCATAAACTAGGGTTTAAGCTTCTATCACTCTAGCAACACATCATCTACTTATTACTTCCCAATGCCTTCCTCTAGGCCCAAATAATGGTGAAGTGTTATGTAGTCGACGTTCACATAACACCACTAGAGGCTAGACAACATACATCTTATCAAAATATCAAACGAATACCAAATTCACATGACTACTAATAGCAAGACTTCTCCCTTGTCATCAGGAACAAACGTAATTACTCACAAAGCATATTCATGTTCATAATCAGAGGGGTAATAATATGCATATAGGATCTGAACATATGATCTTCCACCAAATAAACCAACTAGCATCAACTATAAGGAGTAATCAACACTACTAGCAACCTACTAGCACCAATCCCGGACATTGAGACAAGAATTGGATACAAGAGATGAACTAGGGTTTGGAGATGAGATGGTGCTGGTGAAGATGTTGATGGAGATTTCCCTCTCCCGATGAGAGGAGCGTTGGTGATGACGATGGTGATGATTTCCCCCTCCCGGATGGAAGTTACCCCAGCAGAACAGCTCTTCCGGAGCTCTAGATTGGATCCGCCAAGGTTCCACCTCGTGGCGGCGGAGTCTCATCCCGAAAAGTTCCTTCTTATTTTTTTCTCATCGAAAGACTTCATATAGGAGAAGATGGACGTCGGAGAGCCACCATGGGGCCCACGAGGTAGGGGGGCGCGCCCTAGGGGGGGGCGCCCCCACCCTCGTGAGCAGGGTGTGGGCCCCCTGGCCTTCATCTTTGGTGAGGATTTTTCTTTATTTATTTTAAGATGTTCCGTGGAGTTTCAGGACTTTTGGAGTTGCGCAGAATAGGTCTCTAATATTTTCTCCTTTTCCAGCCCAGAATTCCAGCTGCCGACATTCTCCCTCCTTATGTAAACCTTGTAAAATAAGAGAGAATAGCCATAAGTATTGTGACATAAAGTGAAATAAAATTCCATACTGCGATAAATATCGATATAAAAGCATGATGCAAAATGGATGTATCAACTCCCCCAAGCTTAGACCTCACTTGTCCTCAAGCGAAAAGCCGATAACAATAAATATGTCCTCATGTTTAGAGGTGGAGGTGTCGATAAAAATAAAATACGGACATGAAGGCATCATGATTATTCTCATAACAGCAACTTATATAGATTTTGTCATATGATTACTTATGTTCAAGTGATGATCTATTCACAATGCAAAAGTATAAATCATAAACCTTATTGGGCTCCGACAAACTATAATCTCAGTCATTGAAGCAATTGCAATTTATCATAACATCGGAAAGAGTCTATTTCAGAGCTAAAAAGCAAGTCCACATACTCAACTATCATTTCATCCTCCATAATTGCTAACACTCACGCAATACTTGTGGTTACGGAGTTTTAATCGGACACAGAGAAAGATAGGGGCTTATAGTTTTGCCCCACAACCTTTTACCTCAAGGGTAATGTCCACAATAATGGTTCATGCTCCCCTACATCCAATTAGATATATATATATATATCATGTTCTTTCCAACATGCTGAGCTTGCCAAAGGATAAAATGAAAAAAGAAAAGGTGAAGATCACCGTGACTCTTGCATAGGGTAGAAGATAATAATAAAGGATAGGCCCTTCGCAGAGGGAAGCAGAGGTTGCCATGCACTTTTACGGTTGGATGCATAAAATCTCAATGCGAAAGAACGTCACTTTATATTGCCCCTTGTGATATGAACCTTTATTATGCAGTCCATCGCTTTTATTACTTCCACATCACAAGATCGTATAAAGCTTATTTCTCCCACACCAATCAATCATACATATTTAGAGCAATTTTTATTGCTTTGCACCGATGACAACTTACTTGAAGGATCTTACTCAATCCATAGGTAGATATGGTGGACTCTCATGGAAAAACTGGTTTAAGGGTATTTGGAAGCACAACTAGTATTTCTACTTGGTGCTGAGAATTTGGCTAGCATGAGGGGGAAAGGCAAGCTCAACAAGTTAGAGGATCCATGACAACATACTTTATCTCAGATATAAGAAAGACATAACTCATTATGTTGTCTTCCTTGTCCAACATCAACCCTTTAGCATGTCATATTTTAATGAGTGCTCCCAATCATAAAAGATGTCAATGATAATATATCTATATGTGAAAACCTCTCTTTCCTTATTACTTCCTATTAATTGCAACAATGACCAAAGCTATGTCTACCAACTCCCAACAACTTTTAATCATCATACTCTTTCTATGTGAAGTCATTACTCTGAATAAGATCAATATGAACTTTTTGTTTCTTTTTATTCTTTTCTTCATTCTTTTATTCACCCAAGATCATGGCAAAATAATCAAGCCCTTGACTCAACACTAATCTTTATTATATAAAGCTCACGGACTCGATTACATAGAGAGATCATAAAGCAAACTCAAAAACTAGATCATGCCATAAACTTTATTCTACTAGATCAAGATACTACTAATAGGATCGAACTAAGAAAAACAGTAAAGATAGGAGTTGTGATTGTGATACGATACCGGGGCACCTCCCCCAAGCTTGGCAGTTGCCAAGGGGAGTGCCCATACCAATGTGATTATGTCTCCTTCTTTGTTGTCGGTGTAATATTCTTGGCGATGATTCCCCTCAGGATGCGGTTCTCCTCCTCGAGCTTATTGACTTGCTGTTTGAGGTCCATTATTTCCTTACAAAGCTTTCCTGTGACAGCTAAAGCTCCTTGCACCCAAGGGTGTTGCATAGCTGCAAGAGAACAAGTGACACTCCTCTTCATATTTTCATAGGTAAGAAATCTAACATTAGAAGGGATAACCGAGTTTGGAATAGCTGAGCTCTGTAGTTTCCCCATCGTGAACCCAGCTCAGAGCCAAGAGGTCACTTCTTCATCCTCCATGGCATCTACTCTCATCAAGTCAACCTCCATCTCTTCCTCCGTTGCTGGCCCAAAGTGGTCAGCGTCGCTGTTTGCCCTTGGTTTTGGTGCCGGATTAGATACCCGGCTCTCCCCAATTGACTCTTGAGAAGACATCTTGTTCTAATCTGCAGCAGCAACAACTCGAAAACAAAAACAGAGGAAATTTGCATGATACGGGAGTAAAAACCTTCGGGAGAATATATAATGAATTTTTACCGACCAAAATACGTATCGTGCAAGAAAACGGAGTCCGGAAGGCACATGAGGTGCTCACGAGGTAGGGGGCGCGCCCAGGGGGGTAGGGCGCGCCCACCACCCTCGTGTCCTTCTCGGACTGCTACTTATTTTTCTATTTTTCTAAATATTCCAAATCGGAGAAATATTGCCATAAAAATTGTTTTGGAGTCGGTTTACTTACCGTACCACATACCTATTCCTTTTAGGAGTTTGAAACGTTCCGGAAAGTGTCCCTTATGTATTCCTCCGGGGTTACAGTTTCAATAATATTGGTTTCAACATTTATGGGATTACCTGAGATATAATGTTTGATTCTTTGACCGTTTACCGCTTTCGGATTTGTGCCCTCGAAGTTGTTGATCTTTATGGCACCAGAACGATTGACCTCTTCGATAACATAGGGGCCTTCCCATTTAGAGAGAAGTTTTCCTGCAAAAAATCATAAACGAGAGTTGTATAGCAATACATAATCACCTACATTAAACTCACGCTTTTGTATCCTTTTGTCATGCCATCTTTTAACTTTTTCCTTAAACAACTTGGCATTTTCATAAGCTTGGGTTTTCCATTCATCAAGTGAGCTAATATCAAATAACCTCTTCTCACCGGCAAGTTTAAAATCATAATTGAGCTCTTTAATAGCCCAATATGCCTTATGTTCTAGTTCGAGAGGTAAGTGACATGCTTTTCCATAAACCA
>NC_053023.1:357327033-357331464 GCF_003073215.2 Triticum urartu
GATGTCGAATTCCAAAAACCAGCGAGAGGTTCCCCACTCTTCTTTGATCCGTCTGAGGGCCGAGTGGCAGCCTCGACCCGAGCGGAAGTGCGATGTGTCTGGAAACTCAGGATCGTAAATGGATTCGGGTACCATTCTGATCGCCTCTTTCATGATCTTTTCTATGGGTAGAACTACTGTGAGCGGTCTAAACTTCGACCCTTCTTTCTTTCTTCATTTAAAAAAGGGGGAGCAAAGCCTATTTTTTGCTCCCTCAATTGATAGATCAGGGCCCCTCCTGCCGGCCCGAACGAAAGTCTCTTTAAGGAAGTAGTCCCATCACTCTCGGGCCCGGCACCAACCAAGAGGAGGCGGGGCTCTCTCCAATCATTCCGAAGAGCCGAGATCTCGTAAAGGAAAAATTAGCTAGCTCAGCAGGTTTGGACCCAGATGAATCAGTTCAGTGAAGGAAGGGAGCCTAAACTTAAGGCTTTTCCAAGCCTTGCCGATAGGCGCCTCATGGCTCGCTCAGTTCGCTTGCGGAGTTCTTAGATCAGTAGATCTGGAATAGAGTCTCGCTCATAAAGGAAGAGTAGCGCGCTAGCGCGGCTCGCTTCGCTTTTCGACGCGGAGCTCGCTGCTGTCTTTTTAGCTTCAAAACTACAGGGCGTGCGTTAGCACTACGGCTTTTCAGCCTCCCTTTGCTGGTTCCGAACTATCACTGATCCCAGAGATCAACCTTCAAACCTTTTTCTTTGAATCTCAGGAAGGCTTTCTCGGGGAGAAAGCTGGTTGGGGAACTGCTAAACGACCTAAAAGAAAAAGAGGAGACTGACTCTGACCTTTCAAAGCCCTATCTCATCTGGTTGATAGTAGAAGGTACGTACGATGATACCATGGACATAAACGAGGTCGAGCATATCTTTAATGATTTCAAACTAAAGCGTACCTAAAGCCTGCCCTGGATATGAAAAAGGGATTTGAGCCAGAAGAAGATGAGGATCTATCACCAGGATGAGGAAATGGAAACAACTAAGTATTAGTTAGGTTTAGGTTCAGGAAATGGAAATGGTAACAGCGGCCCAAAAATGGTAAGGTTTTCTTTTCAAAGAAAAAGGAACGCAAAAGTTTTGCGAAATCCTTATCTTTCGGCTTTTTAAAGAAGATAGGCCATTACAAAAACAAGGTATAACAGTCGACTTTCCTATCAGGATTTTACAACCTGAATACCAAGGGACCACTATTAGAAGAGAGCATAATAAGTAAATGCCGACGCCATCTTTGACTTTTTGGATGGTTGGCGGCGCCATAAACTCGATAACCAGCACCGCGGAGTGAAGAAATTCAACTAAATAGAATCCTAAAACAATCTTATTCGAGCACACACGGGACCCACAGCAATGAAATTCACACAAGCGGCAATCATCCGAGCAGAGAATGGAGAAGGTAAATATACTTGAAATTGTTTTTTTCCGAATGAGAAAGCCTTTGGCAAACTCCTTGCAAATCTGTTTTTGCCGGGCACAATAGACATATCTGCTCAGTCACAACATAAGGAACCCCCAATGTTCCTCAAAGCCTACCCGGCCTGACAGCTTTAGTTGAATGATCTGATCCCGAAGCAAGCTTTCTACTTAAATTGCTATGACTGGCCAACTAATGATAGGACTACCTATCTTGATGCTTTGAATCTGTATTCAGAGCTTTTTTCCAACTACCGGGACTACTAATTTCAAGTACAAAGCTCTCCTATGAATATGCTACTGCTCTTACTTTCTACCTGAATCCGAGCATTGAAGCAAGCTCTTTATCGCGCCATAACCGAGTCTCTCCTTGCAGCTCTGACCAATCCACCCGTCATTGCAAATAACTGCTCCTTACTCTTTGATTGTATGTCCATTTTTGCTTGATGTCTGGCTCACCGGATCTGGTACATGAAAAAGCCATTCCTTTTCGCTTTCCTTCAACCACTCAGTATACTTTTTTACTGGAAGAGTCAAGCGAAAGCAATTAGTTTAGAAGGAAGAGGAAGACCTAGGGGGCTTACGTCCTCATTTCACTCTTTTTGCTCCTGCGAGACACGACTCAACTACTTTTTACAATTGACAGGGTAGCCCGGAGGTCAGATGAAGGGTCTTCCCCATAAAGATAGATTAGTACTTGGAAGGTTCAGATGAAGGAAGGGTTGAAACAAGGCAAAAACTATTCAATGGGGTAAATAAATATGAGCAATCCGTGAGAATAGCAAACCCCTATCTCTTAAAAAGAAGAAGATAGATAGGTCCACGAGTTGAGACAGAGAAGTTCTAACTAATCATGTAGGAGTTTACCCACGAGAGTCAGAGGCTGCATCATCAAAGGGGTATAGAAATAATTCAGAAGCACTATGGCCTGAAGCGAAGGGCAGGAACGAACGGAATCAATGTGTTCCAATTTATCCGGAGTAAGGACAGCAGCTGAGAAGGGACAAAAAAATAGCGTAGACAAAAGGTAGGACCAGATCATGCGAAGAGCTCTTCGCCCTATTGATTAGGAATCTCGATCAGAAACCACCAGGCCATGTCTCCCGATAAAAGATGATCCCCACAATGGATGTCAGGCCTTGGCTTTATAAAATCTGATTGGATCCGCACTAGAGGATAAGAATACAGATAGGCTGACTAAGAAGATCTTCAAATTTTCTTACCTGAAAAGATGAGTTATTGAAAGGAATACCTGAAGAATAGAATAGAATAGAATAAACACATGGCACAGCTGGGTGCTAGAATAGTAGTTGATAGAAGTTCTAGTCACTTAAAAAAAATAACCACTGCTTAACTTAATTAGATCGTAGAAGATAAGCAAGCGGGTTCGGGCAGTTAGTCCTATTTGAAGGTAAGAAGTTCGGGTAGTAAGGGCTAGGTTTATATAGGGGCTATATTTTTGAGAAACATATGGTCTTGCTCATTTCTCATCAAGGAATGGAGATTGGGTTGGTGTTTGGAAGGGGGATTCAGTAAACTGACCTTGGCCAGCAAGCAGAAAAAGGACTGACGTCTTGGGGCGCGCTAGCGCGCGTACTCTTCTTCTGCGAGACTCCATCCAAATCCACCACTTACTTGTTGGTTGGTGTTCCATTCTGTTATCTTAGACTATGCTGCCTTCTTCAATTCCATTCTTCGTCTCCCTAGTCGAAGTCTTCTTGCTGGCCCAACCCAACATGCATTTTAGAGTGCCGTGCCAGGGCGATAGGCGCTCCGCCAGTCACGCATGATCGCCAGAGCCTTTCTTGGCTATGTAAATATAGGGCCAGAATAAGTGCAAGATCCTCAACAAAATGGATTAAGGTGGGCTTCGGATTTTTCATAATTTTTTTCTATCTTTTCATCAAGTTCTTGTTTGATCTGCCGCTATTATCACAATATCCCTCCTTTTAGGGTTAATGCTATCAATGGTGAATCGATCATTCGCTATCCTTTTTTTTAGAAGAGCTTTTTTGAATGGAAGAAAAGTAATGAAACCCGCGATGGCTACTGAATAACCTCCTTTGATTTTTTTTATAATAAACCCTTTTACCTTTTTCTTCGTTCGCCAAATCTTCTTCAGTTCTATCCAAGCTCGGTTTTGTCTGAATCTTTGTGGAAGAAGAAGCGGTTCGCCAGCCGCTACATCCAGGGATCCCACAAAATCATTAAACCTGGCGGCTGCTCGCTCTTTGATCAGTGATTCACCGGCCACTAGATCGATGAAGAATCTCTCAAAAATCCGCTTTTTGATCAGTGATTCACCAGCCACTACATTCTTGGATCCCACCTTATTCTCAAACCTGGTGGCTCGCTTGATTGGCAGTCCTGTAAGCTCATCTTGCATACAAATTTTTGGGGTACCAGGGCCTGCATCCACCAAGAACATTTCTTCCCTTAAGCGTAAGCGTAAAACTGAAGATTGTGAGGCGTTTCCACTACATAATAAGAAACTAGAATTAGATCTTGGAAATGATCGACTCCAATAGATGCTCATCATAAGCTTTTTTTTCCTCCTATTCCTATTGATCAGAAGTATCCAGCAGCGCCACGCCAGAGTGACTTCCGAAGCGCTACGGACGGGACGAAATCCGGCAGCCAGTTGCTGGCTCTGAATAACCAGCCCAGCAAGAAGCTAAATTCTTCCATAACATAACATAACGGGGCGGGGTTGCGCGCGAGCCGAGTGACGTAGGTGCACAAGAGTACTTCGCGCCACAACCATCTCTTTTTTATAGGTTCTACGGACCGATGCCTCCTGCTTCATCTGGTAAAAAAGAGTCATAGATATGCCTGTAATTAGAAGGAAGAACCGCCATAAAAATCTTCCTCGTGTATCGTCTGTAGCGGAACTATGAACGGGAGCTAGCAATCCGGACCGTATTGAAAAGGTTCCTAAGACACAGCATGGAAGAGTCAAAATATTCAGAAGCGAGGTCCAAGAATGAAG